>NW_019745088.1:818072-828644 GCF_002891405.2 Cryptotermes secundus
AGGAACATGATAAGATAAAAGTTTAATGAAAATAAACTATCCCGCGGACCCCTTTTGAATTACTCCTGGACCCCCGGGGGTCCGCGAACCACAGATTGGGAACCACTGGTCTAGATAATGTGGGACCCTCAACGTCTCTCAACCCTATGGGCCTTCATGGCCTGTTACAGGGATAGCTTTACTTACTTTACTCTACTTCTTTTGGCTTATTTTGGACTTCACCCATCGTCTGGTATATAACAGAAAAAAAAAGCACGACGTTTCGGAGACTGGATCTGTCTCCGTCTTCAGGTGGATAGGGAAGGATAAACCTACTCAGTCGGACTCCTTAGAAAGAGTTAGTCTCAATCACTGGACCAGTCTCCGAAACGTCGTGTTTTTTTTTTTTGTCTTTTATATACCAGACGATGGGTGAAGTCCAAAATAAGCCAAAAGAAGTAGAGTATACACCATCGTCAGAATCCTTTCAAGTCAATCTTACTTTACTCTGTTATTCAGGAGAGGAGATAACTGTTGCCGGTGTTTTTAAGACTTTGTGAATGTGTCAGCATTGGGGTGCGGTAGACTGAAATGTAGGCTGCCACCCTGTTGTATTTGTGATTATAGTCAGTGGCGGCATGTTAGGGGTCAAAGCATAGTCTTATTGAATTGTCATTAACAGTTTATATATTTATGTAAACATAGTAACATTCCAATAACTTGAGCTTGTAACATTAGCATATATTCTTATTCGATGGCGTTTTTTTTCTCGGTATCCTGAGATGAGTCCTGATTCCGAATTTCACATTCCGCCCCCGTATGTAATGTTTATACCAAGTTTACTGATGCCGATCTTAAGTGATGTGTTGTGTCTATACAGCAGTGTTAGCGTATTGCTTGTTTCATTTAAGAATCTTACATCCTCTTCGTACGCATGGGAATTGTAAATCTCCCTGCTAATTTATGATCATCACTCACGGAGCTGAGCCCTTCTTCAGAAGCCGCCAATTCTGCAGCTACTCAAGAATTTCCCAGCATTTTATGGAACCCGAAGGTTCATGACTGTGTTCACAAGAGCCATCCACTGGTCACTATCCTGAGCCAGATCAATCCGATCCGTACCATCACATCCTCTCTCTCTAAGATAAATGTTAATATTCATCCTCCTACGTCGTCGTCTTCCCAGTGGTCTCTTTCCTTCTGGCTTTCCCACCAATATCCTATATGCATTCCTCTTCTCCCATTCGTGCTACATGCCCTGCACACCTCATCCTCCTTGACTTGAGCATAGTAATTATACTTGGAGAAGAGTACAAGTTACGAAGCTCCTCATTATGCAGTTTTCTCCAAACTCCTGTCACTTCATCCCTCTTCGGTCCACATATTCTTCTCAGCACCCTGTTCTCAAACACCCTCAGTCTATGTAAGATTTGAGGCTTTCACGGCGGTGACTATGAAGAAAACAGTCTTCTGGGATTTGGCACCGTGTATATGTGGTGTTAACCGACGTTTCGGAGGAACGTATCGCCTCCATCTTCAGGGTAGAAGAAAAATATAAGAAATCTGCAAGCGAAGAGACCGTGANCATTACCCGAGTTCAATCTCCTCTTAATTTCCTCCTGAATCAGGTTTCGATCTGTTATCGTCCCCAATTATCTGAACTGTGCCACATTTCCAAAACATCTGTTACATATCTTTATGTCATGATTTTGCCCTGCATTTTGGTGACGAGACAACAAACAGTATTGTTTATTTATCTGTAGTTTGTTTAACGACACTGCCATTATCCCGCACTAAGCCTGTGCAGTGCCTGACGTTAGGCTGATTAGTGAGTAATGAATTGGAAGGAACATGGGAGGAAGCATGATAGAGGCACCATCTCTGCATTTGCGTGGAGGGTTTGTTGAAAACCAAGACAAACTTTAGTCAGGATAGTTGGTGTCCTAGTCAAGATTCGAACCGGGAACCTCCTGAATACAAGTCAGAATCGATACCGCTGGAGTTATATTGCTTAGAATATAAATGGCAAACATGAATTTGTGTCTAATTAAGCCCCACGGCAGAAACAACTTACCTGTGGCTTGGTTTCCCGAAGAACTGCCTTTGTATTGTTGTTAACACAAGCAATATTCGAACTTCTGTTTTGTAGGGAAGCAGATAAGGTCATAGGACAAAGTGAAAGCACATGTGATACCTACACACGCAGCAAGCTTGCTTTTTCGTTCAATGACTTGTGATGTTTCTTGTCTGGAAATGTTACAGGTCTAAATGTAATTCACAGAAATAATTGGAAACTCGGCATTTTAACGTTTGTTAAGTGTGTGTGCTTATGTGGGGGGGGGAGAATGTTATAGACCAGGCATGTCCAACTTCAGACAGGTTGTGATCGACTTTTTAGTGTCAAAACTGCCAGTGATCCACCACCCCCTCCTATCGGTAAGAATAACACGACGCATGATGTTTGTTGTAAAAGCAACATACATTGAAAGTACAGACTACATTAACACGTATTTTCCCTTTAAAATCTGAATATAATCATATTATATTACAAGTAAATTTACATGCTTTTCACGTATAATTTCCATATAGGCCTATGAGATCGACCAAAAATCGTCCCGCGATCGACGCGTTGGACATGCCTGTTATAGATGATATTAATGAATCGCTGTTTTTAATATTACGCCTTGGGCAGATTTCGGCAGATTTAGAGAAATTAATAATTTCGATTACACGTAATTAGTAATAGATAAAGTTTTGTCCACATGTATGATGCAACAGAACATTCCGAAGTAATAATACATTTTGTTTTCAAAATAAATGCTGTGCGTAATCAAGCACAGGGCCAATTACAAATCGCTGCCCATCCAGTTGCTAATTGGACGTTAAGAGCGGTTACGAGTGCATTCGGCTGATGTAATAAAGTGCTTTATGCCGTTCACATGCAGAGCTTCTTGAGAAGGGCGTTTGCCGTTACATCCACGAACTGTGGAACGCGAGAGAAATGACCACAGAACTCGTGTTTTATTGTTATATCTGCCAGTTAGAGTAATGCATTTGTGGAAGCAGGCAAATTGAATTTGCAATCGTCTAGCCGACATGTAAGAAGGTTCTTGGATATGCAATTTTTTCTTTCTTTTTCCATGTTCCTAAGGGAGCAGTCAGAAAATTTGCTTACAAACTTGCGTTTAAGGCCGTTGTTACTACTGGTCGCTCAATAATACTCAGGATATAAATATGAATCACTTGAAAAAACATTTTTTTGTATATTTCCTTCTCTTTTTAAATTTGATTTTTTTTCCGACCAACCACGACAGCGGGAACACGTGTAGCTTGCCCAGCACCCCACGCACAAATGCGTGGGCAAGGAGACATCTTGCGTTTAATGCTGTGGTTGTATAGGTATTTTAACCGTTCTGTGTCTGACACAAGAACAGTCTGTACGAGTCTATACAGATTCAAATATGTCTACCCATTTGTCCCTTAAATGTAACAGCAAAACGCTCTTTCAGACGTTCCGTTGTGATCGACAGATAGTGCAGTCACCAGATTCATTCTATCAACAGCATGGTAGCAATATTTGGAATACCTTTGGCCTTTTGTCCAGCGTTGCGACCTTACAGTTCTTGGTCAGCCGTCAGTGTAAATAATTGACTGGACTTTTGTGTTCTCCAAGCACAGTGCAGTCACACAATTCCTCTTTGTGTCAGGACGTTCCTTCTCCAAGAGCATAACACACAGGACTTGTAGCAGAAAATTTAAATACGTTAAGAAGAGGAATCAAATAATAAGAGGTTGGAGAAAACTGCATAATGATGAGCTTCATAACTTGTACTCTCTCCAAGTATAATTAGAATGATCAAGTCAAGGAGGATGAGGTGGGCAGGGCATGTAGAATGCGGGGGGGGGGGAGCATAACATAGAGGATTTTGGTGGGAAACCAGAAGAAACACTAGGTGGGTGGATACTAATAAAATGGATCTTCGAGAGATAGGATGGGGTGATATAGTCTGGATTAATCTGGTGTAGGATAGGGACCAGTGGAGGGCTATCGTGAACACGGTAATGAACCTTCGGGTTCCATAAAATGCTGGGTAATTCTTGAGTGGCTGAACTACTGGCTGCTTCTCAAGAAGGGTTCAACTCCATGGAGTTAGTGTAATTAAACAAATCAAGATATGGGCCCAAAATGGGGGGGGGGACCTCTTCGTTTCATGGGGTACGGCCTCTGACCTATTCCCATTCAGAATTAATCTTAAACTATGAATCTTAATTGTTAGGACTTATGGGGGATCAGCCTGTTGCAAGGCAGCTACCTACACAGGACAGCACAAAGAGAAAAACCGCTGACATCCATACCTTGAGTGTGATTCGAATCCACAATCCCAGCGTTCGAGCGGGCGAAGACAAAGAAAGGAGTTAATGGAGATCTTTCGTGGGATTGCTGAGCCTTTCTAGAAGGATGCTGGAGTAGTCCAAAGACAGACCATAACAGCCGCTACTACCCTAAGCCTTAGGCCTGATAATCATATCTTATTGCACCCTACTGAGCAGGATAGTGCAGCGGTAACGCTTTTGACTTCTGTTCGAGAGGTGCTGTGTTTGAATCCCAGTCGGAACACTGGCTGTCTTGGCTTAGGTGTTTCGTGGTCTAAACGCACAACGCGGCAAGAGAAGACACGCAGCACCACGAAAAAACTCGAATGTATAATGGGGCTACACATCCTGCATTAGAAGAAAAGGAGCAAGCACAGCAGTATCCACAGAACAATTTTAATTACCTGATGATGACCAGTGAGGTCGAAACATGTAGTGGACAATATGGTTTTTAAATAAGTTTAAAAGACGTATTATGTAACTTTAAAACAAATTGTTAAAAAGTGTTGCATGTAGGACGGAACGTTAAAGACATTAGTTGACCAATCTTATGTTTTGGTCATGCACACCGCCATTTGATGGCCTCCAGGTATACTTTGGTTGTACTGTGCTTGGCCGAGTGGAACTGGAGAGTGTTTTGATACACCTGAGTTTTCCTCAGTCTCCTCTGATTTGTTGTCAGGTGTCAGTTGAGTCTCGTCTTCGGCCAAGCATTGCCTTTTGAAATTTTTGCGTAAATATTGTATGTCTGTACGAGTATTTCTTGTACTACGGTAGAGCAGAAGTAATGAACTACGCAGATTGTAGTTTGCTGAGTCATCATATCCCGTTGGCTGAGTGAGTCTCGGAAATGAAGTTTGGCATGTGATACACCCACTGAAAACCAATATATGAAAGGTCGCGGTTATGTTTATGTTAGATGACTTTGTTTGTTTGTTTGTTTGTTTGTTTGTTTGTTTGTTGCATGGCAGCTTCAAAGCACTCGGCAATAGCCATAATATGAAGTGCGCAGTTGTCAAAAGTTTCAGGCACGTTTAGAGATAAATGTAAGATCAAATTGAAGTGAACTCGTGCCTAGAATGAAATTTATTTGAAAAGAAACGTAAACTAAGTGTGTTTCAAAACTTAAAATACAGGTAAATAGATTTATTCTTAATCGTCCAGTTTTTATATCGAGCTTATAGCTTTAGGACTCCAGTAAATACATTTTCCTTTCTGAAAGGCTGCATTTATGAGATTTGACCAGCAAGTAGTACAATTATTGTTTTCTCCAGCCTTTGGAACAAATTTGTGTTTGGTATGTGACGTCATTCGCTGCACAGATATCTTGTGTTGAAACAGAATTACGCAGATAACAGTTTGTTTTAAATTGGGCGAGGACTCGGCGAAATATGATCACAGTGGCAGTTGGGAACAGAAAAATATCCGGATTTGCCCTATGATAAGTTTTGTAAAGAACTGATCGCCTACTTTCATTCGATACGACACGGGCCGCACAGAAAACGACGCGTCCAATAATTCTATTGTTGCGTGTGTATCCGTTGCCACGGTAAAGTTTTTACCGAGCCGTTCCCTAGCAACGATAAGAGGATACGCATATAGACGCACAGGCCGATGGGAGGGATTTGTGAAGTACGCCATTGGGTCCATGTGCCATGATATAAATACTCCACTTTCATAAAAATTGGTTCGGTCATGCAGAAGTTGGTAAGGGGGAATACGCAGACATACAAACAGCATGGTGATCGCAAAGCCTACTTTTATTTTTTCAAAATAAGGGAAAATATGCCAAAAGTGGACATTGACATATAGTTTTGGTAGGAAAATATGAAGGGAATGTACAACTTGGAAGACTTTGGCATTTTTTATATTTTTTCTATTGCTAGTGGGGTGGGACTAAGTCTCTTGTACTGCGGCCACTTCTGGCATATTGTACTAGCCCCAGATGATAGGTGAGGGTGATTGTGGAGCAATTGGTGGAATGAAGATTGGCAGGGGAAACCGAAGTACTCGGAGAAATCCTGCCCCAGCGCCATTTTGTCCACCAGAAATCCCACTTGACCAGACCCGGGATCGAACCCGGGCCGCCGCGGTGGGAAGCCAGCGACTAACCGCTTGAGCTATGGCGCGATGACTTGGGCATTGGCGGAGAATTATAAAGATGACCAACCGTCACGGCTGGGTGGACCTGTAGCAACCCATGCTTCATATTCTGAAGGGCTCTGGTTGAATTCACATTTCGGAGATTGGCTATACTGATTGGAGGTTTTTTCGTGGTCTTCCTCAAACCTTCCAAGCGAATCCCTGGATAATACCTCAAATTAGGCCACGACCATCCCTTCCACGCCGTTTCCAGTTGATATGCCACTAATAATCGTACCTTGCTACGCCGTGTATTCGGGACTGATTATAGTTCATACACATTTCCTTGTTTAAACTCTGAAACGTCGTTAAATAAACCATAAATAAAGGTCAGATCGCTTCTGTGCTTCATTAGTTACAGCACTGTGCCGTGAAGACGTATGGGGGAGTGGAGGTATAGTTGCACCATTCTTCACCTGGTCACTAGGTGTAGGTGAGTGGTCAGTTTCACACCCCTGCCACTTTACCTCTGGGGAAAGAGCGCCCGGTACCCATTGGATAAGAGACTGGGTGAGTCCCAGATTCGGTCTGGACGCTGTGGAGAAGAGAAAAATACCATAAATTAGTGTTCATACAAAAATGTATGCTGCAAGAATAGGACAGTAGGATGTAGAATGGATTCGGCTGGCTTTCGTGAACACGGCAATGAACCATCGGGAATGTCTTACCTTCCTGTAAAAAGGAAGCCGTGTATGAAACGTTCTCTGTTACCTAGCTGCAGTTTCCTTTTGATGAAATCTTCGTCAGCATTCTTCCCCACATGTTTAAAGCAATGTTGCTGAGTTCAGAACACGTGTGTGGTCGTCAACTTGGATCACGTGGTCGTGACCTTTCAGTTGAGTAATATGCGATCTCTCAGCCTAATAATTGTTTTCATAGGATATGACGTTAGCTGGTGTTCGGGATTCATTTTGGTCCACTGATAACCCTTGCATCACTATTATGAACCGTGTGTTTTCTGTTGCGCCATTGTCGGACAGTTACTTCTGCTTATCTCGTGTAGCCCATATTGCGTAAAGGATTGCAGCTGTAACGTAGACAGGATAAGCATTTCTGGGGACGGCTGTTTTGAAGTAGGAAATGGGGAAAACAAGTTGGGAAATAAACACAATTCTGACGCGCTCACTCCCTTTTGCGCAGTGCCCTGAAAACCACAAGCTTAGGACAACATGCCTTGGGCATGAAACGTGTTTCTTTTTCTTTCTCTCTCCCTGCCTCGACAGCTTTAAGAGATTTTGCCTTCCGATAGATATCGTCACTTGATTGACACAAGACGGGGTTTGGGTTGGTATTCGGATTTGTTCAACACTTCCAGAACGTAACTACAAATAGTTACTCCGAAGATAAGCAAATACAGCATACATAAAGTTTCTCAGTCCTCGTTGGTCGTTGCTTGGTAGCGGTTTTCTACGGCGAACTTTCCACAGCTCTGACTGACTCAACCACAACTCCAGTTCAGCTCAGTAAATTGCTGCTGTCCACGCCAGCACTGTCATACTTGGTTTCGGGTCTCGTCGGGACCCATGACCATATTTTTTCCAGCCTTTTACGTTTTTTGAAGTGGGACCTCCATTTCGAAGAGAGGAAAGGTCTGACTACTGCTGGTTGTACTGCCTTAACAAGGGGGGGGGGCTGTTAAATAAAACGGTTAAATTACTTCCTCGGCCGTTGCTTCATTGGGTAGGTGCGCGCAGTTCACAGGGCTTGTCAGGAGGGCGCAGGTGCGAAATGCGGTAAGGAAGGAAATCACATCAACAAAATCCACATCTCACCCTATGCTACCCTATATTGGTTATAAACAATCACTATACAGCTATATACATTATAAAGAGCCGACTGGTGTCAGATTACATATTACACTTTTCTAGGCGATTCTCTGGCCCTCATCTTTGCCTTTCTTTTCACCCAGTTGCGGGTCGCTAGTCTCCTCTTTTCCCTATTCCACTCATCCATGTATCTCCACTACCCTCCCTCATCCCCTGCATCTAGACACACCCTCTGCAGTCTCTATGTTACACATGTCTACCCCTGCATCCCTCTGATGAATCACTCTTACGCCCTGTACACTTGTTGTAACGTTCCTAACTCATGTCCCATTGGGGAAGTTACACTTTAATAATATCTCAATTAAATAGCATGGCGATAAGAGTAGTTCCACTTACTTTGCGTTGAGACTGCAGGTGGATGGCGTTGTCCGGCATCCGGTCAATGCCTCTTCCAGCATAGCCTCCGGCTAAAACTGCCCAAATTTACTGTTTGAATCGGCCTGTTTCTAATTTGCTCTCCGGGTTATATACCTTTATTTTTGATAACTCGTTGCTTTCCTGGAGGGTGCAAGTCCGCTTACAATGACGTCTTGTCCCAAGTGGGTAGCTCTCGTTGGCTGGGACCCATGGGGATGGACACGCCCCCTTACTGCTAGTCCATTTGGCTAACACTTTTACCTGCAAACGTTCCGCCTTCACTCAAGTGTAGATTTTGTAGATTTCGATATACCTTCACCGTCATTCTGCTGACAGGACATCGACGCGTCAAAGGCTAACGTCCATCTAATGCCATACGTAGAAATTCTTTGAAGTTTCTTCTATTCTATCCAACATTTTCCCCTAAAATAAAAATTAAATACTCTTTTAATATGTTACCGGAAGTCAGCCTTCAGGGCACAACAATGGTCACTCCCACGATACTTAGGAGTGACTCCGCTGGCGCTTACCCTCAGCCCAACCACATCTGAACTACTAGTCCTCGTTACAAGTCCCAGCACGGACCTCATAAAAGACGTCAATCCCATTATTGCTTGTTCTCTCGTTGCCGGGAAAACGTGTCTACAGAGCTGTTCCCTAGCAACGGCGGTTGTACTTTCGCCGGCAATTTGCTACCGGCAATTTAAAAGTGGCCGTAAAAGGTTAACACATCTGTTACTATGAAATTGGTCTACATGTCACATTGCTCCATCCTTAAGGATGCTCGCTCCATGTAGCCTTCAGGCTTACTGCCGTTTGTTCTTTTCCGGTTGGTTTGGGCAAAACTCCCGAGAGCGACCCGGCGTTCATACATCTCTGGCACACCAGGTGTGGGTAATCTTTTCTTTCGCTTCGGCCATGGCCGGCTTCTCCACAATGTCTTGACAATCACTTTCTGTCGCCCGACGGGAGACCCGACTGCTCACTTCATGGCCTCCAGTCTGAGAGCCTCATAGAATGCCTTCTTGCTTCCCTTGCGCCACCATTGCCTTGGGTCGGTTTTTTTCGGCAGCATCCTATTGCTAGATGGTGGTCCACATATCGGTCTTCGGTGTTCCGATAGTGCCCATTGCGGCATCTTCATAAGGGACTTCCTGATCTCCACTACAGACTTTATTTCTTCTGAATTCGCCTCCATATTTTCTAGAAAGGCCAATATGGCATTAGTTTCCACAGGACCTGCTTTAAACTCTTCTTGAAAGGAATCCATATAGGCCAGCATCTGTTTGTGACTGGAGCTTGTATGAGTCATGATGGCTAGCAGGTGTTCCATCATTTGTTCCGTTTTTGTATGCTTACATTAACCACTGCAGTCTTCAATCCAGTCACTCCAATTCTGAAACCAGTTGTCATGTGTTGGAGTGATTGTAGACAGGGTTTGGATTGGTAACTGGATTTATTGGACACTTACAAATAACTGCAACTGTATCACTGAGTTACATGTTCCAACTAGAGTACATATAAAATCTTCCCAGGTCTTCAAAGGCCATTGCTTGGTAGCAGTTTTCAACAGGCGATGTTCCCCTTCCTCTGGATTCCCGAATTGTCCCAGGCCTAAGTTTGTGTGACTTCTTACAACTTCCGACTGATTCAGTCAAAATCAAAGTTATTCTATGACCAACTGTCAGTTGGCCAGTCTTTCCTGGTGTCAAGCCCCCATCTGGGGCCCAAGACCATGTTTTTGTTACTGTTTTGACAGGTGTGGGTTTGTTGATGTGGGTTGCCCTCTCTAATGAGAGGACGGATCTATCAGTTATAATTTCCACTGGCCCTCGCCAGCAAAGTTGTTCTTGAGTTCAAGTCCCTGGAGACTCATGACCATATTTTACTGTTT
>NW_019745088.1:828656-838134 GCF_002891405.2 Cryptotermes secundus
AACCTTTAGTGCCAGGTCCCAAAATTTATATCCCCCAAGAACAGTGTGGCCCAGATATACGCCAGGCACTGGATGACCCTGACCACAAGTAAACTACTAGTCCTCATATGGCTCCTGAATGGACTTCAAAGAAATTCTCTCTTCCATTATTGCAGGTTCTGTCTTTGCTGGGGGAACAGCATGACCACAGAGCTGTGCCCTAGCAGTGTCTTTTATATTGGCACTTGTTTACATACCTGTTACTTTACAGTGGGTCTAGCTTGTTACAGTATTTAGCCAGTTAGGATAGAGATATGGGCCGAAAGGCGAGTGAGTCTTCATGTACAATGTTTGTCATTGATTTTGACCAAAAGCAGAATATAGTAACAAATTTTAGTAAAGTTCTTCAGTATCACAATTGATGAAAATAAGTCCAGTCATTCTCCAGTTGTTACATATGGCTGGACTGACAGACGCGGTGAAGGTCATAAATGCTTTTTTGAGGATTTTGTTGCAACCCTGCCAGGCATTTTGTGCAGTCACATCTCAGCTGTGCTTTATGTGAAATGAGGATGGATTTCAGTTAAACTTGGTATTTTGAGGGGTGTCAACAGAAGCCAGGTACATTTAAATCTGATTCATATTAGTCAAGTATCACCCCTACTCTGCATATAACTCAAATCAGGCTTAATTCATTTTCTAAAAAAATATTGTACATTGCACAAAAAACTTGATACATGTCATTAAAATTTACATTGAAAATTTATTTGAAATATTTTATTGATATGAGACCGCCTCTGTGGTATAGTGATGAGAGTTCCTGGCTACAGATCTAGGGGTCCAGGTTCGATTCCCAGCGGTAACCGATTTTCTGAGAAGTAGTGGATCTGAAACAGGGTCCATTCAGCCTCGTGAGGATAACTGAGGAGCGATTTCAAGGACATAGCAGCTCCGGCCTGGAAAACCGAGATTAATGGCCGTGAGGATCTGTTGCGCTGCCACACGACACTCTCTGTCTGCTAAAGTTGGCAAGCAGTTGCTCGGTATAGTTCGCTTGAAGGCTAAAACCACTGAGTTTGTGTTTTGTTTTTGTTTGAGTATTCTTTTACAAAATCTGAGGGAGAAATAATGTAGGACTTGGGTAGTGTAGTGACTAGACTGCATAGAGTCTTAAATTGTTGTTATTCTTATAGACATTTAGCAATACATATGCGTATGTACTCATGTTGAAATGGTATATATTAAATTATGTATCAGTGGAGGGTGTAAGAAAGGGAGGTTGAAGTACCTGAAATATCGTATATGAAACAGCGCTTAAATACTTATTGAATTAGTCATATTAATCAGAAATTAATGAAATCAAGTGTGAAAATTTCCATCTTTGGATGATGTCATGTAGTCTGGGGGAACATTACCAACATTTTGGAGAAACTTGCTACTTTCATCTTCAGGGTAGGCAGTAGTGATCATAGTTGCCACTATGAGGACCTCAAAATTCTTAAGAGTTCACAGGATGACTGTGATAATTTAGGTCTTCAAGAAGAGTTGTACACTGAGTTTTGCTTGCAGTTCTGAAGTTTTTAGTGCTGTTTGCTGGTACACAGATGGCAAAATTTCATTTTTCTGTTTTGTACAATTGCATCTCCAAGTCAAAGCCAAAAATTTTCGTCAGTTTTTTTCTTCTGCAACATGTGATGCATTTATGTTTTCAGGTGGTAACGTTTCTGCATTGTTGATGAAATGGCTTCATCAGAAGCAGCAGAGACAGTAATTAACAAGGAGACTGCATTAACTAAGGCAGTAGTTAGCAAGGAAGAGACGGGTCTTAGACATGAATGTGGTTTGTTTGGTTGCGTTGCCACTGGAGAGTGGCCCACACAAATTGATATCGCGCAAGTGATCTGCCTTGGGCTGGTAGCTCTGCAGCACAGGTATTGTTCAGTATTCATCCAGTAAAAGCAAGAAACTCAGCGCAGAACTTATAAAGCCTGCTGCCCTGTTACATATACATTATATTCTACAGAGCTGTTGTTATTTTTGTAAAAACTTGTTAACTAGTTATGTGTATATATTTCCATGTTCAGATTTCCCCCATTGTGGGATGTTAAAATTTTCCAGACATTAAGTTTGTTACTGTGGTATTTAATTCTATAATTGTTGCTCCCACTTTAAAATTCACTATCACAATTTTGTATTTTTACAAAATTATGAAACAAAATGTCTCTGAAAGATCAACTATCAGAGTTAACATGTCTACATTTTCATTTATATATAGCCATTACATTAAAGTTTATATAAAAATTTTAGTAAATTTCCATACATTTGGCTTTATTCTCAGGAAGTACGCCAGTCTCACCACTGAAATGCATATCAGTTCCCAAATAGTGATCACAGAGGTATGTCTGACTCATATACATACACTGTATGCAGTCCTGACAGGTCTGGTGCTTAGAGATCAAACATGATCATAGATGCTGTCTGCAGAAACTACCTCCAGCCTAAACACGCACTCCCTTGCTTGATTATTGCAACATTCCACTTTGACCTACTAGGCTCTCAATACCTCACTGATGACAGACCATATGGGCTGAACTGAATTTGTACTTCGTTCAGCAAGTTCAAGAGGCTGTGGATGAATGAACTGGGCAACAGAAGGAATTTGTTCTTCCTAACATGACTACAAAAATCGTTATCTTGTGCAGACTATGAAATCATCACAAAAACGATTGTACCAGGAAACTGTGTTGCAACTGTAGTGGCACATACAGTGAAGGTCTTTGTAATTCATGATGTTCTGGATTGTAATATCGTGTAGTTTGGTAATTATGGTGTAGCTTTGAGTACCAACCCATAGTACACTTTATAACCACTGACACCTTACATTCAGTAATTTTTTTGCCGCTTTTTCATGTCTCTCGAAGTCAGCTGCCAGATGGTAACATTGCAAACAGTGCAGCACACAGGGCCACCCTACAATTTTTGCAGTTGTACCTTGTTTAATGATGTTGGCCCTTTTTTGTAGGACATAGCACAGAGTGGATATGGATTTCGCTTTGTCACTGTGGCAGAAAAGTGGGAGGGATGATGAGGAACATCCATCCTTGTAGGTGGGGTAGTTTCTGGTGGTCTCTTGTCTGTTGTATGATATGGCCACTTAACTGGTTTAGAGCTTATCTATATCTTGTTAGTTATTAGCTGTCTTACATGCAACTTGCTTTTTAAAGCCTGTGAATTTTTTTAACTTTAAGATCTCTTCTACATCACAGGTGTATGCACACTACGTGTTTCAAACAACATTGGTCATCTTCAGATGTGTCTAAATTTGCTGATGAAATTGCCATGCTTCCGTCTGTAAATTCAGTTTATGAGGTATGGGGATATGGACTTATGGGCAGAAGCATAGCAGTTCCATCAGCATTTTTAGAGACACCTGAAGATGAGCAGTGTTGGTTGCAACACATAGTGTGCATAAACCAGTGATGTAGAAAAGATTTTAAAGTTTAAAACTTTTATTAAAGGTTTCAAAAAGCAGGTTCACATGACAACCACGTTATTGTTACACACTCAATAGAAACATAGCGTTAACAAAAGGTGTATGTTTTTAAAAGACCTACAGCATACATCATTTCAGAATCCTAAATTGAGTGGCATTAGTTGTCACGCCCTCATCATAAGTTCACCTGTCCTTTATATAGTTATTAAGTGTAGGAAATTAGAATGTATAATGAGGGGGCCTCCAGTGGCATAACGTTCATACCAAGTTTTATGAAAATCGGTTGAAAGGCAGAGACACACAGGTACAGTATTATGATATAATAAGCTTTATATCCAAAAAAATGTAGAGTTGATTAAGAATTGTTGTGGTTTATAGAGTGGCCCCAAAGTTGATACAGTGAACAAAATAAGCAGTTGTGGGCTAGATGGCTGCAGTGAATGTTCTAGAAGGCTCTGTGTCTTTCTCTTCATCACCAAGCCTGGCAGGCAGTGTAAGTATGTGAATAATGTAATATGTGATTTTTTCCTTGCAGAGGGCAGGAAAGTGCTGGAATTGTAACAAGTGAAGGCAACAATGCCAAGGCATTCCGTGTCCATAAAGGAATGGGAATGATCAATAGCGTCTTCAGTGATGATTCAATGAAGAAGCTGAGAGGCAGGTTGAAGTGTGGACGACTGTGTTAACTCCATAGAGCAGTTATTGAAAAGCTAGTAGTCACTCATCTACTCATATGTAACCCCAGCTTTAACTTCAGTATACATGAGAGCGTGCCATTGGTCCCTGAGCTGAATAGATTGAATGCAGTTCGCTTCAGTAATCATATAACGAGGATTCAGGGATCAAAATTCAAGCACAATTCATAGAAATTGTTTTAATAAAAATTAATAAACTGGTTTAGTGTTAAGTTACATTTGGAAAACAAGTGACCATTTTTTGGTTATCGCTTTATTGATTTGTGATTTATATTAATAGAAGGGAACTGTTTGCACTAATATCAAAATACAAACAGGTAGCAGGAAATTTTGACTGAAACATCTTATCCATAGTTTGGAAAGGATTGAATTATATAAATTCTGTGTGTTAACAAAATACTGGGCAAATACTCGTTTTTGGCCCAGGATGTGGTTGCTTTCCATAACAGTATCACAATATGTAGTAGGTAAAATGGTAAGGAAGGAGTAACACTGCTGTATTCATTGTTAATTCAGATCTGCTTGTCATAGGTTTGGTTTCTTAGTAAAAGTGCAAGACCCTAAACACTTCCCTATCCTTGGCATTGGGACTGCACTGACAGCCTGTTATCACACATCCTTATATAGCACTATAACCATCTGCCCAAGCACTCAGCCCTCTAAGTGGTATGATATGGATCTTAGCAACAACCCTGTTATTGTCACGATTGCAGTGCCATTCTTACAGAGGGAGATAAGTTGACTTGGACTAGACCCCATTTGAATTTCAGTTGTTTGGAACTTCACCAGGGTGGTCAGAATTGATGCAGTGGTGTGAAAATGCATAAAGAGATAAAGCAAACAACAGGCGCGCACGCATGCACACACACACACACACTATATATATAAAGATGAAGATGAGCATCGTATTTAAAATTTCAGTATCAAACTTTTTTCTTTTAGTGACAAGAAAATGGAAGCACATGTGCATAATAGGTTTCATAATGGAATGTATAAGTTTGGTTGCATGATTCCACACACCTAAGGATCAATACACCTGGACTGTTGGGAATTGTGGACTCAGCGTGACATAATAATGCGCGTGTTGCTAGTAAACACTTCCCCGCTGTGACATAACAGTAGATGTGCTGCTGGAGGCAACGTTTCCCATTTGCGTGTGTGTGTATATATATAGAGGCTGTGGCCGTGCTGCCTACAGAAGCCAGCAAAGGACCGAGCATGGCAGTGTGTTGACAGAAGCCAGTGGTTGGCCAGCATGAGCATGTTAGTTAACATGAAAGGGCCTACTGTGAAATGACTTGTTCAACATTTGTGTTATAGTTACATGAATTGTAGTTATGGCGTTGCATAATAAAGTGATGTTGCAAGGATAGGCCTCGAGGTCTTGTTTCATAACATGGACTGCATAATGGGAGTTCTTACACATTGATTCTTGTGTAAAGGTGTGTTATTAAACTCAAGTATACTGGACAATTTCCATCATAATGTATTGGTTATGAAACGAGATGGAATATATCCGGTTATGTGCCAGTTCAAATATTGATTTTGGCTAACACTTCGTTTTGATATTTATTTATGCCAGATGCATGTAATTAGTCTTAATTTTGACTTTTAATTTTCTAATTACTGACAAAGCTTCAGACTCCTTACAGAACCACATAATTATCAGTTTTAAAAATTTAATATAAACATTGGCCAATGGATAGTAAAAACAGTTGAGTTTAAGATGAGTGTGTTGGAACTTGAGGATGACCAAATGGGTCAAAACACCTAAAACATGTAGTTGAATAAAAATAAGTATACTCATAAATATTGTAAATTATATACCACAGTGTGTTGATGGAAGTCTTGCATTTATAATCAACACATCCAAGAACCAGTTACGTGATAAGCTTGAAGTCACCTCTGGTGGTGTTCTTTAACTTTACTACACTTGGTGGCATGCTGAAAACATATAATCATTTAATTCAAAGGCACATCAAACCCAGTATTATTGTAAAGTATTTTCTGTTATATTTTTATGCATTGTATTTGTTATGTTATCTGCAAAACCATAAGGCTTGGAGAAAAAATTACTGGAAATAAAATATGTACTTTTTCCTTCATTCGAAACTTTTTAAGGAAAATTAACACAAAAACATGTAAGTTTTCATGTAATGTATAAGTTATTTTGTCTGATTTTATCCAATAATGGACTGTGTTGACAGATATTAATAAAATTGCCCAGCATAAAATTTTGTGAAAGTCCTTTCAGTGCCAGCAAGTTGTTGCATGCAGACAGGTGGACAGATAGATGTGGCAAAGCCGGTGGGCCCTGTTTTTCAATTTTTGCTTCTGAAGACAAAAAACGTTGTGATTAAAGTGCAGTATGTAACAAGTATATAAAACGGAATATATGAAAGAGCAACAATTTAACACACTGGCTCAGGCTGATGGTTAATAACACAGGGGTGAACAAAAGCTCACTGCTGTAGGTATGCTAGAAGACTGTAATCTTCATAGTTTCTGCTGTGAGAACTTCAAAATTCACCAAGATCTTATCACTGTTACCACATTCTATAAATGATTATTAAATGTGAATTTTAAAGTGCCATGACACACTTAGACTTAGGTTGGGAACCTGTTGACGAACACAGCAAACAGTGTCCAGTGTAATCATGCCGTAATAACTTAAGCACTGTTTTAAATTTCTAGGAAATCTTCTGTAAAACATGGCACTCACGCATGATCACTGTTATGCAATTGTAGGAAACCTGGGAATTGGCCACACACGTTACTCTACAAGTGCAGCATCAGAAGAAGTTAACTGCCAGCCGTTTGTTGTCCACACAGCCCATGGGGCACTGGCTGTTGCACACAATGGAGAGCTTGTTAACTGTGGATCCCTGCGCAAGATGGTATGTGTTTAATTCTTCTTATTCCTGTGTTCTCTGTATTTGTGAGAATGTTAGTTATATTTGTGTAGCGTCTGTTTGAGTGCAGTTATATTTGTGTAGAGCCTGTTTTGAGTGCAGTTATATTTGTTTAGAGCCTGTTTGAGCGCAGTATAATGATCACTTTTTATACACTAACTTCATAATAATTTTATACACACTTGCTTTAGAAATTAAACAGTGTAGAGTATTTTCCATAATTGATGATTTTACTCTTTCTTAATTGGAAAACATAAGGACATGTACCAAATCATAATACCAAAAATGAAAAGAATTTCTAAGAAAAATTATCGATTTCAATAACCTAGGGCAATAGTAAATATAGTATTAAAAGGATGAAACTTGATTTGTAAGTAAATTTTCTGGCTGAGCTGCTCTGGAGAACTTTGCCTGACACACACATCTGAAAATAAATCTGGCAGCACCTATGCCATAAAACCAGTTAGAGAGAAAACGTTTCATTAATGTAAGATAGAAGATATGTATAGAACAAGTAGTAAAGTACACACCGAAAGAGTGTGGAATTCTCAATGGGTGGGCACAGCATTTACATGTATAAATTTGGAGTCAGAACAGGTCAGGAGACCTGATTCATGATGGAGGCGAAGTAGTAGTATCAAACAGAGAAAGGAGGAATTTATCATAATTGTTTTGGCATTGTTAGGGAGTGAAATCAAGGGTTGTGATAGGTCACGTGTGTGTCTCTGAAGGGAGAGGCAAGAAATGAGTGTTTTGACGGGTAAATTTTATGCAGAGTGATCACTTGGAAGATCAAGAAGGGACAGGAAGGTATTCATTGTATGGAACTTGGGAAAATAGGATGTGAGGATAGGAAACGATGGAACTGTCTAAGAATAATCGTATACAGCAACATGCCTTGGTACTACTGATACTGGAAGGAATTGACATATCTGCATTTGAAAAAAAAATCAGTGTATTGTTTGCAATTTTTTGTGTGTAACCATTTTGTTTCTTCATAGGAGAGAATTGTAAATTGATGTGACACTATGATTATGCAGGTATTGGGTCGAGGAGTGGGTCTGTCCACTCACTCTGACAGTGAGCTAATCACACAAGCTCTCTGTCTGAATCCTCCAGAAGGTGAGGTTAATGGACCTGACTGGCCAGCGAGAATCAAGCACCTCATGCAACTGGCTCCACTCTCCTACTCACTCGTCATTATGCAGAAGGATCGTATATATGGTGTCCGTGATCCGTATGGCAACAGGCCCCTCTGCATTGGGAAGATTGTCCCCCTGAAAGTTACAAATGGTGAGACCTAGCAGTGGTTGTGTCAGTGATTCTGCTCAGATGGAAGATTCTTGCAGATACAATAACAACATTGCAGTTGTCCCCCCCCCAATGGTTCCTTTGGTCAGAAGTTTTGGAAGTTTGTGAAAGAGAGAACATGGGGTTTCTTAGCCCACTGTGTCCAGATTTTGAAATGGTACAACATTTTGCAAATGGCAGAAATTTTGCTTTCAGACTTTCATTAAACCCATTTGAGATTATTTGAACTGGTCACCCTAGATAGAGTATTCAGGATAGAACATTTTTAAAAGTAATTTTAATATTTGATATATTCCTTCTCTGAAAATTAAGGGAGGGGCAGATGCCTGTCTTCCCCCCCCTCCACTGGCACCTGGATTTTTTATAATCTTCATTTTGTCCGTCGTTAACTATAATTTATGCCTGATTAGGTGCATGGGTGTGTTGTAATTCTTGGTTTTATATGCTATACTCATATTGAGTGCACATGAAACTATGTACGTGTATGACTGTTACAGCGTTCACAGTTCAGTTGATATTGCAGGTGATGGCAATGAAGGTGAAATGGAAGAAGGGTGGGTTATCTCATCTGAGTCTTGTGGCTTCCTGTCGATTGGAGCACGATACAAACGGGAGGTTCATCCTGGAGAAATTGTGGAAATGACAAAAGACGGTATCAAGACTATTGGCATCGTTGAACGACCAAATGCCAAACCACAAGCCTTTTGTATATTTGAATATGTGTATTTCGCTCGCTCTGACAGTATATTTGAAGGTTAGTGAATTCTTTTAATACATAATGAAAAGTCACGTTTTCTCTTTATATTTAATCCAAAACTTAGCACACTATAATCATATGACTTACTTTCAAGTAAGAAGTATTTATTTCTTACATGTTATTTGATCCTTAACCTTTAAACGACTAAAGACAACGTATGTCGTCGCAGATAGTAAAGGCAGCGGTACGAATGACGCCATGTGGTGTCGCAAAGTCCGCGCGTGCGGACGTTATTTGAAATACATTTTTAAGGTAGAAAATAATGTCCTACTTATATAATTTTTGGCCACCATCTGCATGGAGTGTCTGTCTTCCCACCTGCGTCATCTGC
>NW_019745088.1:839156-856846 GCF_002891405.2 Cryptotermes secundus
TTTTAACATGTTTTATACAATCTGTAAATTACAATATCTGATTCTATATTCTTTAGAGAAAAAAAAAACAGCGTTTATTTCGTTCGTTTATCACAGAAATTGCAGAAATAGGAGCAAATTTAGTAAGTGACTACAGTTTTTACGGATTTCTAATCGCGGGTATTTAAATATATTGCGTACGGCTAACTTTACCGGAATTTAAATGCCCGTAGGATAAGCGTTAAACTAATCAAATAAGACATTCATTTCTCTAGGTTATGGTTTTTTGGAATACAAAACTGTGTAATTCATTAGGTGAGTATGAACATTTTGCAGGCACTTGGTACCACCATTTTCAGGGTAGACAAGTGACTCCTTTATTCTAAAGATGGAGGCAGCAGGTTCCTCCAAAATGACACCAGTGTGTTGAACTGCATGGTGTCACATCTCAGAAGACTGTAATCTTGATGTTGGTGCTGTAAGAACCTCAGATCTCATACAGTTTGATCTGTGATTCTTGAAATGTTAATCAGCAGTAGGTTTTCTGACAGCTCCTGCCTTGTCTCTCTCAAATTGTGCACTACAGATAATAGTCTGCAGGTGTAACTGATACTAGCATGCCTGAATATTGTTTCAGGTGTAACTGATACTAGCATGCCTGAATATTGTTTATTTCTGATATTAAAAATTAAAGATGACAGAAAATTACACAAAGTGTTTGCAGTTAAAAATAATTCACAGACATCTGAGGGCTGCAGTAAGTAGCCTCAGAATATTCATGCCCTCTTCCTAACATGAGAGTCTGATTACACCATTATATTCCATAGAATGTGAGAAGGAGAAAAACTGTTTAGTTCTTAAAGGAAATAAGAATGAAAATATTATAAGGTTATTCAATGGTAATTATTTCAGGTATGTTAAAATATATGTGTATAATCCTCCCAAAATACAAGGTGGTTCAAATATGACCAGGATTGATTAAAAAAAAAAAAAACATAATTGCCAAACACTTACTTGCACATGTCAGTCTTCAACGTACTCCCCTCCGGAGTCAACACATTTTTTCCAACTTTCTGGAAGCATCCTGATGCCCCCCCACCAAAAAAAAAGACTTGTGGTTGGCGGCATATCCACTCCCGAACAGTCTGGATGATGGCGTCGTCCACAAATCACATGCTTTGCAAGTCTGATTGAGCCTTCTGAACAGGTAGAAATCACTTGGGGCCAAATCGGGACTGTACGGCGGATGTGTCAGAAGGTTCCAGTTCAGTTTCCAAAGGGTTTCTATTGTTGTTTTGGCCGTATGGGGGCATGCATTGTCTTGGAGGAAGGCTACCCGCTTTCCACCTGTCTTCCGCTTGGATCGGATCTTTTCCTTCACGTCTGTTGCCAGGAGGTCTGAGTAATAACCTGCATTGACTGTTCTGGCATCTGTCAGAAAGTCTACATGGATAACCCCCTGCCAGTCCCAGAAGAACGTTGCCATCACTTTTCCTGCTGAACGGCTCCTACGCACTCTGTTGGGTTTGGGAGAACTGGTATGCCGCCACTCGCGTGATGACTGCTGGGACTCGGGAATGAAGTAGTGCACTCACGTTTCATCGGTGGTCACTGTAGACTTCAAAAATGCATCACCTTCATCTTCAAACTGCTGTAGGAGATAACTGGCAACTTGCATGTGCACCATTTTGTTCACGTTCGTCGAAGTGCATGGTACCCACCATGCATTCACCTTGCGATAGTGCAGGTGGTATTTCACGATGTCTTCTACACTACCAACACTGATGGACAGCATGACTCCAAGTTCCTTGATAGTGATGCGCCTATTCTCATGAATAAGCACGTCTGCACGATCAATATTTGGCTCGGTGATGGATGTTCACGGCCGAGGATCATGCGGTTCATTCTCCACATGCTCTCTGCCTTCTCTGAAGCACTTATACCACTCAAACACACGGGTCCGTGAGAGACACTCTTCCCCATACTGTTGTTGGAGTCTCTGGTGAATTTCAGCGGACGGGACGTTTTCTCCAACGAGGAACTTGATCACAATGCGTTGTTCCACGGTCCGTGGTAACTTCTGTACGCTCATTCCTCTAGCAACTCCCAGACAGCACTGAACAGGTTCTAACCCTAACAGGAAGGAGAGTGGAGGTTGTGGCTACAATTTCAAGGTCGCACAGCTGCTGCGCAGTGCGGCTTGTTTACACAAAAATCAGTCCCGGTCATATTTGAACCACCTAGTACTACTAATTTATCCAATGATCTAGAGAGCTTTGCTGGTGGAAGCATAAGCTCTTGGTAGCACCACCCATGCCAGACAGGTTGGGGGGTGGAGATCAGACAAAGTGTAGTCCTTGGTCATCCAGGTTGGGCATGGGGCTGACAACCCCTCCACAGAAAAATCTGCTGTTACAAAACTTTCAGAGCCTGTGGAGGAGGCCAAGATCCCCACACAGGGTTATAGCACCAGTAAAGAAAAATAAGAAAAAAGAAAAGAAGTACACACACAATAAATATATATATATATAATACATATTGCTGACCAATTTATTAAACATTGATGTTTAACTGACCACCAGATGAGAAATAGTGAAATAGAACAAATTGGATTGAATCTGAAATCGAGAATCAGATTTCACATTTATTACTGCTTGAGTTTTCATCTGATTAGCCTGTGTACTATGCTAGGAATTGTGGCCACGCCATAGCTCAAGCAGTTATTCACTGGCTTCCCACTGTGGTGGCCCGGGTCTGGTAAAGTGGGATTTGTGGTGGACAAAGTGGTGCTGGGGCAGGTTTTCTCCAAGTACTTCAGTTTCCCTTACCAATCTTCATTCCACCAATCGCTCCACAATACCCTCACCTATCATCTGGGGCTGGTACAATAGGCCAGAAGTAGCCGCAGTACAAGGGACTTAGTCCCACCCCACTAGCAATAAAAAAAAGCTAGGAGTTTAATTAAGCTGTTGATTTTATTTTCAGGGCAGATGGTGTATTCTGTGAGGATGCAGTGTGGACGAGTATTAGCAAGGGAGGCATGCATAAATGCCGACATTGTTAGCTCAGTTCCCGAATCAGGAACTGCAGCTGCTCATGGCTTCTCAAAGGAGGTGTGTGAGACTTCACAATTAGACTGATGAGAGAGAAGTGACTGGATGTTCATATCGTCAGAGAAGTCATATTAATGAAGCACCACATGTTAACATGGTAGAAGGTTCCAATTCTTATTTGAAGCCAAATGGAAGAAGTAAAGAGGATTTGAGTTCGCAGTGTTGTAGAAAGAACTTTATCTTAAATGAACTGCTTAATAAAATTGTAGCAACTGTCTCTGAGGTGTATTTGAAAAGTAAGCCAGCTCTTTACCATTGGAAAGTTATGTTGGGCAAAGTAAATCTTTCGATTTCGGGAACAGCAGACATGTCCTATCCCAGAGGATTCCAATCTTAAATTATTTTGTCTCTTTTACTATTGTAGCATGTTTAGTTGAGGCTCTATGCTACAAGCTAGAAGGTCGCTGGTTCAGGTCCCGATGAGGTCATTGGATTTTTCAGTTGACCTAATCCTTCCAGCTGCACTATGGCCCTTAGGTCGACTCAGCCTCTAACAGAAATGAGTATCAGGAATATTCTTGGAATATTCTTGGGAGTAAAGGGTGGCTGGCATGTATGGCTGACAACCTTACCACCATCTATGAGCAGATTGTCTAGAAAATGTGGAAGCCTCAACATCTTGCAACCTTATGGGCCTCCACGTGCTGTTAGAGGAATACCTTTACTTTTTTTTTCTTTCTTTCTTTATCTTTGCTGTATGTTGGCATTTTAGGTGATGGTGAATTTACCATGATTTTTTGCTTTCAGTCAAAGATACCTTTTGCAGAGGTGCTTTGTAAAAATCGCTATGTGGGGAGGACATTCATTCAGCCCAGCACACGGCTTAGGCAGCTCGGTGTAGCTAAGAAGTTTGGGGCCCTGTCAGAAAATGTATGTGGCAAGAAGCTGATTCTGATTGACGACTCCATCGTTCGGGGCAATACTATCGGTCCTATAATTAAGCTGCTGAGAGATGCTGGTGCAAAGGAGGTAAGAATATATTCCTTTACCAACTGCTGAATTAAGATTACAATTTGAAGAAAAAGTATAAATTAAAACAATATCTTGTGCAGTTTTCAGATAACTGATTATCAACTAACTAATATCACAATAAAATGTAACAATTGAACAAATATATTATCAGTTTTTTTTTGTTGTCATTCGTTGTTACCCTGCCTTGCCTGTTATGCCCCCCCTCCCCACAAGGAGTCATCTTTTATGAATACTACAGAAAACAATTGATTACTATATTCTTTATTGTTGTAATAATTTTAAAGTTCATCAGGGGTTGCAGTCTGTGCCTTACTTTGTATTTAGATGTACGTGCCCAGTTTGTATTTACAGTCACTAATATTAGTGGGTCATCAGTTAAACTTTTTTTAGGAGTTCTGTACTAAAATTCTTTGGAACATTTACATTTTTAATATAAAGGTTTAAGTCTCTTGTGCTTTGTTTTATTTTGATATTAATTATGGTTTCTTGTGTCAGATGTTTTCTGCAGTGTGATTGATAGGAGACTTATTTTTGTTATGTTTCTTATTTATTTGTTTTTCAATTTAGAAATGCCCTGTCTGTTAAAATCCCCAATATGGGAATCGTAACTGAATGTTATGCTTTAACAAAAATGATTTTGAAATTCAGAATTAGATTTCATACTAAGAACAGATTAATAACTATATGTTAAATAAACAAAGTGCCCTTCATTTGTTATGCTGTTAATTTTGAGAATTAGTGGTTAATGTGACCCTTCTACCTGCCATTTCTGAACAGCAACAGTTTGTGAAAAAATTGTAAGAAATTGTTTTTTATTTCAGGTTCATGTAAGAGTGGCATCACCTCCTCTTCTCTACCCTTGCTACATGGGTATTAACATTCCAACACGTGAAGAACTTATTGCAAACAAATTGGACCCTGTAAAGTTGGCGAGACATGTTGGTAAGTAAAATCAAATCTATTTTTAAGATGGAGGTCGCATGTTTCTCCAAAACTTCATAAACATTTACCATATTGCATTATGTCACATTCTGGAAGACTCTTATCATCATAATCACCACTGTGAGAACACAGTATCTCAAAGCAGGTAGAAATGTGAGTATGTGTGGTCTCTGAAGAGAACATATTTGAGATCAATACCGATCAGATCAGATCAGATAAAATCATGAGGTACCATAAATTACAATTTTGTGCTTTTCAGGAGCGGATAGTCTAGCATACCTTTCAGTAGAAGGTTTGGTTCAGGCTGTGACATACGGGATTGCGGAGAAGAATGCAAGTAAAGTTGGTCACTGTACAGCCTGCCTTACAGGGAACTACCCAGAGAAACTTGAGTGGTAGCAGATAGCAGCAACCAGATTGAACCTTACCTCACTCAGTCCCCTTATCACATAAGACAGCAATGGTTGTTCATGAGGCAGGATATAATTCGGTTGCGTGAAACTTTCATACCATAGGTGACAGGAAAGAATGCTGTGGCATAAGGTATGGTTAAAACATATTGACACTTTTATAAGGTCCTAGCCAAAGACCCTTCAAAATAAGTCTAAAGGTTTGTGACAGGTGTGCCAAGACTTTTTCATTGTCTTGTGTTTTGTTAAGAAATGCAACTTTTCTGCTTCAGTCTTCATGTATAATTGTGAAACCTACTTTGTTGGGTCCATTCACTTTGTCTAATCCCTGCCCAAGGATAGACCCAAAAGTAGGTTTCATACTTTTCCTGATGACATAAGCAGCTCCAGCTTCTGAAAAGTTTGTGGTTTATATGAGATATCTCATGCAATAGATACAGTTCTTTTTTATTTGTGGAATTTCTTTTGAAGTGTATGGTCAGACTCAAGTGTTGCACAATAGTGTCATCATAGAAGGAGAGGGAAATATATTCTTGTTTTATCACTTCCATTGGTTCCATGACAGTTGAAGAGCAGTGTGCAGAATGCAGAGTAAACTTACCGCATCTGTGGAGTGGAGTCCCTCTTATAAAGCCAATAGTTCCTCAGCAGGTTAAGGAATTTCAAGCTACTATGAAATCTGGAGGTTTATTATCATGTTCACAAGAGCCCTGTCTCCAGTCCATGCATCACATCCTCCTCTGTAGTGCCCTAACTAAAACCATGTATGCATTGCTTATCCGTACCATGCATACAACATGTCACATATTATCAATCTTTATTTTATTAGATGGGAATTTTACATTTATGGTGATAATGGAAGGAACATTTTTTTAATGAAGAATCCAAAGGGTTAAATGTGTTTCATTTTGAAAATACCATTCAGTATTTCCATAACTTTTATCATCTGTACTGAATCTTAAAACAGATAGTTGGGTACCGTCCCATAATAGATACCAGTAACTTTGCTTGATTATGAGGACCACTGCCGTTTTACAACTTTTCATATGTATAATTCCACTGCTTGCAAACACTGATTCTGTCTGCCCCTTTGCTGTTGATTCGTAAAAAGTCTCAAAACACAGATCCCACAGCATCATATACTGCAATGTCACAGGGAGCTCAGACAAAAAAAGAAAAAAAAATAGAAGCTGTCCCTGTAACAGGCTGTGGAGACCCATAGGGTTGTGAGAGGTTGAGGCTCCCACATCTTCTCGACAGTCAGCTCACAGATGGCGGTGAGGTCAGCCTTACATGCCAGCTGCCCTTTACCCTCCAGAAAGCTCCAACTAAAGCTAAAATTAAGAGTGCCTGGAACTGTACCTCCACTCCCACATATGGCATTATGCTGTTTTGCTTAATTAAGCGTAGTGACAACTTTACCATACTGTAATTTCATACAATTTTGGGGTACTCTTAACACTGGAAGTGTGGGTTAACATCCTACTTGAGGCATATGTATTTTGATGTCCTGTGTAGTTAGTCTTGCAATTGATTCATCCCCTGTTGAACTTATGTCATATGTCTGAAAAATTCAGTATTTCAGAATTCTTGATATTAAAGGGACTGGCAGAATTAATGTGTGATGGCTGAATAAGTAAAATTTGGTGCATAAATGTATGTGAACCTTGTTCCTAGTAACAGACCAGCAAGAGTTCAGTGCTTAGCAACGATTTTGGTCCTTAAAGTTGGGAGAGTTCAGTCAGTATAATGACAGACTGTGGGATTGACTGTCGGAATTCGATTCCTGGCAGGGGGAAAGATTTTTCTCTTCTCCACAGCGTCCACACCAGCTCTGGGGCCCACCCAGCCTCCTGTCCAGTTGGTACTGGCAGCAGTTTCCCCAGGGGTAAAGCAAATGTAGTGTGAAGCTGACCACTCACCTTCGTCTAGTGCCAAGGCCAAGAATGTTGAAGCTATACCGCCCAGTCCTGCATGTGTTATTCGTGGCATAGTGGTTGATTGATTAACCCTTTCGCGCGGTGATTTAAATTCCGCTGNGCTTAGCTGGCTCAAAAAAATATTTATGGTCATCCCTCGAAACGACCACCAAGGTCAGTACGATAAAATGGAGTCAACTGGAGCGATAATACATGAAGGAATGAGTTCTTTTCCCTCCCCCACACACATCCGTATCGTCTCAGGGGGTGACCACAGTGTTCTGCCTTAATTCGTGACGTTTTTCTAAGAACTGGGTGCTATATACTGTGCGAAATCAATCGATCGTGCAAGAATAAATTTTTGGACATCCCTCTTCTAAGAATTCCAATTGAGTGTGTTAGTGTGGCCAGCTCAGGGCAATATGATATTATAAACACAGCACATATCACGTCTCTGCTGTTTATAACTTCATAGCAAAGAAAACACGCCTTCATAACAGTAGAACGCTCGCAATAGCCACAGGAAATTTGCTGCAAGACAGGCATATGTAACGATGACTTAGCGCTCTTAAACTCGTGCGTCATTAAATACAGTTCTCCTGACAACAGGCCAGCGAAAAATCTAACAATCTACAGCAAAACCATCAATTATTATGGGCGTTATAACATAGGTGTGCAGCTGGACGAAACATACACGTCGAACCCCCCCAGACGATTTAAATACCTTGACGAAACATACACGTCAAACCACGCTGAACGGTTAAGCACAGGGACAGTTATTCCAGACAACAGGGAAACAGTGGTTGATTATGTAGTGTTGCTTAGTTTCTCTCAGACAAAAGCAAATATCTTTTTGTATTCAAATAATGAAGGAAGAATGTCTTCAAATAAATATGGTGGTTATTGGTTGAATTTAGGGATCTAGGCAACCATGAAAAATACATATTTCCCAGGATGTAATGCCATATAGTCCAGTAGAAGTTCATCAATGTTTTTTTGGAGGAGCATATTGCCTACATCTTCAGATCTGTGCTTTCCACCTGCTTCTTGTTGGTTCCTTGCTAGTCCTCTTCAGCCCTGAGGATGAAGGCAGTGTGTTCCTACGAAATGTCAGATGTGTACTGGACTACACAGCATTACCTCCAAGAAGGTAGTACTCATGATAATTACATATTTGTTGTGTTTACCAAATGTATGACTAAATAATTCACAAACGAGTTACTTACAATTAATTGAAGATGCCTTATTGAGCGTTCTGTGAGTATGTGTAATATATGTCTGTTCATGTGGCATTCTGCTTATGTGATTGCACACAAGAGGGAAGTTTGGTATGAAAAGTTGAGACTGCCTTCTGTGGTGAGAGTATTTATGTTATACATGTAATTTATGATTTTTATTAATAAAACTTCGAGGAAGCTTAATTTTTATATAATTTTTCCACAATATTGGCTGTTATGCTAGAATAATATTAACTGGTATAATATTCTGAGTGGAGATTTTCATGTTAATTTATGACATTGTTTTTAAATTTTATGTATTTTATGTGCAAATGTTGCCTGTCAAAATAGAATGGGTAGTACTACAGTTCAAAGGAATGGTTATGTATTTGAATTATTAAGGGTTTTTTTAGCATTCTCTTACATTATGAAATTGTTCTAAGAGGTGGCAACAGCACTTTTAGTCCCAGAGAATTCTAACATCTTATTTTCTGTGGCAAGTAACATACTCTATAGAGTAACAATATAGGAAATATTAGACCCCCCCACCCCTCCCAAAAGCAAAGGGAGGAATAGTTTTATTTCACTGTCTTCCTCCTCCTCTTCTGACATTGTCTAATTTTTTGTAGACCTATGAACAGAAAGTCTCTAGCATCATCCCAGGTCCTGACTAAACAGTCTAGTTTTAGGTCATCCTGTGGGTGTCTTTTTCTTTAAGTTCCAATTCTAATGCCTTCGATATCATAGCCATTCTTTTTACATGGCTAAGCCATTAACAAATTCTGAATTCCACATTTTTATAAAGAAATTATGTTTCTAATTCTGTCCCTTCTTGTTTTCTCTTGATGCTTCTCAAGAACGTGATATCTTCCAAGGGTAAGGTTTAAACAGTGACAAGACAAAGTATGATAACCTTTGAGCTGTTAGAATGAATCAAGAAGGATTTATGTAAGCAAGATCTGAACCATCACCTGTTGCAGGGTCTGTAATTTGGGAAGTTGATATGGGTTCTAAAGGACACTTGAGTTCATGAAGGAGCAGTGCAAAGTAAGAAATAGTTGTCATTTCAGAATTTATTGATAATATAGTGCCTTAACATGTTCAGACAGTGTGTTAATATTGAAGATAATAAGTTTTATGAATCTTATAGTCTGCTAAAATTAGGTTTCTGCAGCAAAAATTATTTTATTTCATATAAGTCTGTTAAACTGTTAGCTTCAGTGATCCATAATAAATACAAAATGTTCTTGTAGGTGCTGATAGAAAACTAGCACACTTCAATGTTTCTGAACTAGTCCAATGTGTACATAATGGTAACACCACCAGTGTGAGACAAAATTAAAAAAAAATTCAAAAAAGTAAACAGTGTATTAAAGTTCAAGAGTGAACAAAACTGATGTCTGTCTAAAACATCTTTGAGGGTGTGCCATTATTGGATAAAAAGTTAGATTGTTAACCTTACCATCAGGAAGTTACGAGATTTTATTTTGAATGCATAATGTGGACCAAAATCACCATACCAGAGATCTTGTTGAACTCCCAATACGTTTTTTTTTTCATAAGGTTAATGGTTGTAGTGCAGAAAGAGACAATAACTCCACATTGCTGATTTATAAAATGTTAACACTTCCAATACTGAATTGTGATAAACCCCTTTACTTATGGCTGTTGGGCTTGCTGGTATCTGCCCACATGTTAACTACATGATCTGACATGTTGAATCTTACTGAATGTCAGTGCTGATTCCGTCAAGTGGCTGGCTGTCACTCCCTTGTACGTAAATGTCATTTCTCCAACAGATATCATTCAGGAGCTGAAAATTATGCAAAGTAGTATGCAGTAGTTCATTGCTTTTACGGTTTATTTACCATTATCGTCAGTACTTCAAGCAGTGAGTATATATATTACTGATTAGTTGGATTATTAAGCGTAGGTTGCTAAGTATGAAAGAGTTGATACACAGTGAATGTCAATTCTTTGTCATCCCCTCCGCCCATTTTCATTGCAAGTTTAGTAAATTCAAGTGGTTGGCTCAGCAGGTAAAACCCCAGGATGTGGGCATGACACTGAATGAATCAATTTCTGACCTTGATTCACCTATTCTCTATGTGGCTACATTAGTGATAATGCCTGATAGAAGGGACACAGCTTAATATGAGCTCAAGCACATCCCCAGGGTGTCAGCAGGATCTGGCCTGTGGCTGCAGTATTACATGTAAAAAAAAACTGAATCATGCTGTATCAACAACAAATGTTGTATGAAGCAGTAAATGACATATGGCAGAATTGTGCAAACATTAAGGTCTGCAGGTAAAGTACTGGCTTTTTATGCAAAGAGCTCTGGTTTCATAAGGGCTGAATCCAGCACAAATTTTTCTGCATACCCCTCTCTCACCTTCAGAAATTAAATTAACTGTGTGAATTATGGAATGGAAAGCTCTTGCCATGGTATCAATTCCAAGTTAAAGCTGCAGTTCCTTCTGTCAGTCATTTTCATTATCATGTAACATGTGGTGCAGATGATTTTAATGTGAGCAGGGCACAGAAAACAGTTCGACAAATTTCCTTTTTTCAAATTCACATGTACATGTTACTTTTTCACTGATATAGCACGAGAAAAGTTTGCGGGTTGTCATGTTGCTACAGCTGTTAACAGTCTTGAATCTGTTACAGTGTGTAGGCTACAATCTTGGAAAATTTTTCACTATTAAATTTTGTACTTAACATTTTCCATGATGAAGTATTTATGAAAATATGTCTTATACTACCTTTGTATGAACAGAACTACATATGATATCTTGAATTATGAAAAGGTGTCAAGGTTGTTTACTGACACTGTCAAATTCCAGAAGTGTTCATATTAAAAGTGGTCTCATTGTTTTTAAGCTGCCTGCTTAACTGCAACATGAGAGTTACTTAGTTAATACCTGAGGTAATACATGAGATTACATATAGTGTGAGAATTATTTAAAAGGTGCAGGCATCCATTGTTAATAGCACTGTATATTATTGGTACCATTAATATGGACAGGGCTGAAAGATGTGCCAGTGATATTCGCGTAGTTTGTTGCCGGCCTCATACTCATGTTTGCAGGTTATTGTTTTTGTACACTTAGAATTGTTTTAAAAAGCTTTGATTTGGATAGGCAGATGCACAAAAGAATAAAGTTAATATATATTGCTTAAAATCCGAACATTTATATTACTATATGCCAAAGGGTTGTGGCACAATGATTGAATTTGTCAAATTTTCATTGCAACACAGACAGAACCATAGCGTAAGACTCTGCATGTGTAACTGTTGTATCAGTAAACTCTGCTAGGAAATGAAGGGACACTAATTTTATGCTGTTTGTAACAGTCTTCAGTTTTGTTACTGGAGATATTGCATTGTCTGCGGAAGCTGTTACAGTGTAACAGATCAGGATGGGGAAGACTGTGATCAAATGAACAGTTTACTTCTCATGCATGTCTAGTGACTAACATGTGACAGTATATATAATAAGTATAGTGATCCAAATGCAGATACGAAGGATCCAAGAATTAAAACTAAAATAAATGCCAGTATACTGGCTATATGAAACACATAAATTTCCTAATGATACTAATGAATGTAGCTTGAAATCATTTTGTTTTTAATGAAACTATTAAAGTCCTTGATGACATTCGTTTGAAGATAGACATTCAAATCTAGAATCATTCAGTAAGATTGTACACAAAGGCCATTTTTCTAATGGAAGTGTTAATTTAGTACACTAGTGGACAGCACTATTTGTATATGACACAGGATTCTTTTATATTCACATACATCCCTTTCTTGGAGTTGATTTTTTGGGGGGGGTTGCTGAAACTTCTATTTTGATGTGGAAACAAAATTTTGGGCTTTTGTGCATCCGTCAAAAGGCCTTCACTCAAATACATTTCTAAGTCTAGAAGAAGCTCAACATAAATAGACTTAATAACAGATCTGAGATACATCCATCCATCCATCCAGTCTAAGTGATTTTGTAGTTTTTGTGTGTATGAAGAAATGATAATTAGCATGTGAATTAATGCCCAGAGAACGGTAAGTTTTGGACTGATTGTATGCAGAAGTATGTCCAGAATGGCTTCGAGGCCCTCATATTCTTACCAGGACAGTGTAAGGGTAGTCCACCCTTGGATATTGGAATGTGGATTCTTAGATATAGGTACCTCTATCTGTTCATTTATAAGTACATTCCCATTAGAGATTGTAGTAAAATTTGTTATATGTCTGACAAATCTAGGAATGGTGTGTCATGTTTTATATTGTATGTAAGGAAAATATTTCTTATATTTCATTCATTCAATTACATATAGTAAATAAAGCAAACATTTGTTTTCCTATATTAAATATAATTTCCCATCTCATTTCCACCCTCTAATCCTTAGAAACTTTATTATACATTTATTGTTTGTGTAAAATGAAGGGAAGATGGTCATCTGGTGTGCACCCATGTCATGGGACCAAGTCTAAAAGATATTTAGAATCTGCTTGCCAATATGGGCTAGTGGTCAGAGTTCCTGTCTACAGATCCAGAGGTCCCGGGTTGGATTCCCAGTACTACCAGATTTTCTGAGAAATTGTGGGTCTGAAATGGGGTTCACTCAGCCCCGTAAGCCTCATTGAGGAGTTACTTGAATGGAAAAGTAGTGGCTCCAGTCTGGAAAACCGAGATTAATGGCCATGGGGATCCATTGTGCTGACCACATGACACCTCCTATCCACAAAAAGTTGGCACTAACTTTCCCGATAAGTGGAAGGCACTCGGTCAGTATAGTTTGCTTGCAAACTAAGACCGGGGGGGGTGTATATTTCTGATGGAGGATGAATTCACGCAACTGAATATGTTGCAGGAGATCAGGAAAATAGCCCTCTGGGATGTGTTGCCCTTTGGCAGGTACTGTTGTTTCATAGGAACTTGCTGCTTCAATCTTCAGAGTATATTCACTGCTGGGAGAACCTCAGATCTCGTGCTACAGGAGAGTTTCTCTTAACCTTTAAGAGGCGGGCCACTTAAATTCCCGTAATGGCAGCAGGCCAGAGTTAATTTAAATGTCCGCCATTGTAGAGTATTAAAAATTGTAAGCATGTTACTGAAAATGCTGTGATTTCTACAATTTTTGTGATAAANATCGAGAATTTATTTGTCGCGATATACGCCCGATACGCGACAGTATATAGAATCAGATATTGTAATTTACAGATTTTAGAATCTGTAAAAATTGTTACACTGATTCCAAAAAAATGTTTTTTCCCAATTTTGAGCATCTGTCCACAAATATGCATAAAGTTTCTGCACAAAACATTTCTGCAGTATAAATGCATGCTGCTGACATACTGTTTTACTATGTCTTATCTGGCAAAAGGGGAGGAAGTTTGTCTGTCCACAAATATGCATAAAGTTTCTGCACAAAACGTTTCTGCAGTATAAATGCATGCTGCTGACATACTGTCTTACTATGTCTTATCTGGCAAAAGGGGTGGAAGTTTATATTGCACATTCTCCAGTCACGTCAGAACCTTTCTGTATGCATGAGTGTGGGCGAAGTCTTATTGTACTTTGTCCTTCAGAAACTATGCCTGTTTATATCTCGGACTAAATGCACAGAGGTACTGTTCTTGGAATATCCCCGCAATTCCCCCTTGCTTCCTCGCCACTTTCAGAGTCGTCTGTACTGCATTCTGAATCGGTGTCATTTATCAGCGGCCTCTCAATTTTGGCTTCTACCATGCAAAATGGGGCCATGGTGGATAGTTGAAATTGTGATGTTTTATAAGCGTTAACGATTAGAGGAGGCCACTTGACATCACTGGACGACTTCTCTAATACGAGACTGAGGTGTCGTGTGTGCTCTTCGCGTGGGAAATGGAGTTACATCTGGACAAAGTGCATGAATTGCGACGTCTGACTGCATTCAGTTAGAAGACGCAGAAGGGAAGACTGTCTACTTATAAAGCGGATGCCCAAAAATAATGTAAGTAGAACAAGAATTTCTATCCTAAAATTAGATTTTAAAACACTGTGCGCACGTGTGGACTGCGTGTACCCATGCAGTGTCGCACAGCCACTCGGCTATACTTTAAAGGTCTCCATACGGTGTTGCTAGGCTCTTAAAAGTTAATTCAAATTGTTCTCCTTACAATAGTATTTCTAAAATTTAATTTAATTTCTCAATTGCATATATACTGTTTGTACTTCATTGTTTTTAATTTCAGTTCAGTTCAAGACAACTGGAGGGCAGGTAGCTCTCTGTTACACATACCCACGAAGAAACCCTGCACATGTGTGAGAGATACTGTACCTTGTCAGTGGTAAGTTTGTGATTCACAGATTACTACTAGTACAATTTATTCAGACATTATTACAGTGATACATATATTTATAGAATTGGCTACAGTTTGCCCTCAACACTGAAAAGCTGTATCCTTAATCTGTAGTTCTCTTCTGCATTGAAAAATATGTTTCTTCATATGTATATATAACACACATTGTTTCATGGTACAATTTCTATGTGAGCTTTCACAAAATATGTAAAGGAATGCATAATGGGAGAGTTGTTTCTGTCCAGATGTTTAAGTTCAGAAAGTATTCAACACATTTTAATGAAACTCAGTATTCAGTGTCAGCACTGCATATTACATACAAATCTAGTCCACAGCCCCACTTCAATACTGCTGAATTGGATCCAAACCAAAAGTGTTTGTAAATTTAATCTGAGTCCAGGAATTTCATACTTTACAAAGTTTAAGTAAATTTCTCTTTTAAATCAAGATTGAACACTGACTCATACCACTAGAAAATGCTCTTTCCCCTGTAATTTTGTATGCAGACATAAAGTGAAACCTTAGAATGATCTCTCATTTTGAAATACAACTATAAATGAGATAAAATAAAATGAACATAACTGAATTTAAAAAATTAGTGGTACATAATTGTGGAAAAATTACAATTTGAATATACAACTGAGTATAACATCATTCTTGAAGCCTGCAAGAAAAATTAATTTTTAAATATTCCATAATATCAGTGTTCTTGTAATAACCTAGTCATTCCTTCCTTGATAATCTTCAGTGTGGCCATGTCAGTCTGGATTGTTTCAATCAAGTGGGCCATACAATTCTGCTCTATAACCAGAAACTGAAATGTTATAAGAAGAAAACATTTTTAAATGATTTAGCAGAACAAACAGTAAAATCATGAAAATAGTGATTTCCCAGTTTAATGCTCAAGATTACCAATGTAAGGTCCTTCACATATCTCACAGTTATACTGTCAATAATTTTTAAGTATGCCTTTTGTCCTTGGAGTCTGATACATTTTATACATGTCAAAATCCTGAAGAGGAAACTGATTTTTCAATTTACAGTACACACAATTTTGCATCTTTCTGTTGCAAATGTGCCAAAAACCTACCTTTTGTTATAAAATGAGATGAGTTTGCTAAAAATGAAAATTACAGTTGCTTAGTTTTATCTTTATATTCTCTGGAACTTTATGTAACATCTGAGATGAGAATTAATGAATGCTGACAATGTCTCACCTGTTTAATATCTTCCTGTACAGACGGATCCATTGAGTAGCGCTCAACTTCTCTGTGTGCCGCCTCTTGTCTCTGCATTCGCATTTGTGACAGCAATTCACTTACTTGACCCTACAGACAGAAACCAAATTACTGTATAAGATTTGAGGTTTTCAAGGCGGTGACTATGAAGTATGTCATCTTCTGGGATGTGGCGCCATGTAGATACTTTGTAAACCGATGTTTCAGAGGAACATAGCATGCAGCCATCTGCTCACGCTTGTTCCTTGCATGCAGATTTTCATACCTGAAAATGGAGGTGATACATTCCTCCAAATAGTCATTTTACGCAATATCTACATGGCACCACATTCCAGAAGAGAGCATTCTTCAAATTACTGTACTTCACTACATCAAAATATTCTAGAAAGAATGTATGAAGATTACTGTCTTCTGGGATGTGACAGGTAAGTACAAACATTTCATGAGAACTTGCTGCCTCTAACTTCGGGGTTACCAAACTCCACATTCTATTAGACCATAATTTTAATATCCACCACTGTCAGAACTTGTCTGAAAAATGTGACATCTAATTTATTGTAAATTCTACCTTGAACTGTGCAGGAGCATGAAGCTGATTCTGAAGTGCCTCTAATTGACTCCTGAGCGCTTCCTCCTCAGGTTGTAGTGCGAGACCCACTTTTCGTGACACTTCCTGCTTTGCAAGGACCTGTTAACAACAAAAGAGTGGTAACTAAACTCATGCGAATGTTGCAACTGAACCTTGAAACATTAAGAAATATCAGAAATTCTGACTTATTTTTTGGAAAGAATTTCACACAGATATAAATGATTTCGAAGTTTTAATTGTGAAACCTCATAGATCAGATCACTTGAAAGACATGCAGCCCATCATCCTCTCCTATTATGGAGAGATCTCGAGAGAGGATGGGTAATGATGACAAGGTTCTGGGAACATTCATGCAGAATTGGAGGACCTATACCGTCGCCACAAACATGTCTGCTGCATGTCACATGTGATATTGAATGCATGTATTTATTCAGTTATGTGTATATAAAGTTACTTCTTATAATTTATTTCTTTAAATGATGCTGTATCATCACAATCATCACAATAATTATGTCAATGCTTTAGATGAAATCACCTTCTGGCCCCAAGCCCTAATTTCTGAAAATTCACAAAATCTCAATCCTTGTATCCAAATGAATATAGAAAGGATATGCATTTTGTTAGACTGTGTACAAATGTCTGCAAACACATGGACTGATATACAGGGTGTCCCAGGAGGAATGGACCAAACTTCGGGAGGGTGTTCCTTATGTTAAAGTATGCCAATATAACCCAAAACACCTATGTCCAAAGTTGAACGGTTACGGAGATAATGGCCAGAGAAGTGTCAAACTTTGACCGGTGTTACACACTTGTTGATTACAAAATACATATTAAAACTGGCAGGAATATGTGGATTCTGTAATGTTAATAATGTACGTAACATCAAACTAACTTGTGAGTGACGGAAAGCCATAAAATTGAAGTACGAAATACTCGCTCGCCATGTCATAATTGTCCTT
>NW_019745088.1:857076-867126 GCF_002891405.2 Cryptotermes secundus
TCTATCATTCGTACATCCTGCCTTTCAGAGTGCACAGAAACACTTGCAAGAGAACCAGTATCACGCAATGTCTGGTGAATTCGCGTAAATACACTTCGAGATGGAATCCTTCGATCGGGAAAACGCCTTTGGTATTCTTCAACAGCAGCACGTGCATTGCGACCGCAAAATCCACACACAAAATGCATATCACAATATTCCACGTGTGAAAACACAAGAGGCATTTCAGCAACTCATCACACAACTAATTTACCACCCATTCCCGACCCCGCCGCAACGTAATCTACAGGCTCTGGTAGGTTGCGCATGAGATCACGGCTAGTGTGACATCACCACACTCAAGTACAAACAGATAACAGTCACAGCTGACTGTCCACAGTGTGTGGACCTGCAAGAAGACCACACTTTTCTCGGGCCATTATCTCCGTAACCGTTCAACTTTGGACATAGGTGTTTTGGGTTATATCGGCATACTTTAACATAAGGAACACCCTCCTGAAGTTTGGTCCATTCCTCCTGGGACACCCTGTATAGAATACAGTGTTTATACCATAATAGTATTACAGTACTATAATCTTTATTATCATCTGTATATTTATCATGAAATTTTATATGCAAAAATAAGACAAAATTATGACAGACCTGGAGAACTCTGTGTTCTAAATCCAAAAATTTGCGACGATATTCTGCGATCTTGGCAACAGTAGCTGTGTGACGCCGCTGTAGCTCTGCAATGTCCTCAGCCACACGGTCCAAGAATGCCTGATGTAATTTAGTTTCTTGCTCTTGACACTTCATTCTCCAACGCACTTCACCAAATCCAATCATTGGAACTGGAATGTACTTTTCAGGGTTTGGGTTGTCCAACTGAGCCTGCTTCCACAGTCGAGGGTCAATGCCTATGAAAGTATGATTATGGGACCATGTCAGTGAGATCCCAGGTACAAGAATTTCATTTAATATTTACAATTAAGTTTATTTCAGTACATTGTGACATATAATGCCTTCACCATTTCAGGACTTAGTTACCTAACATGTTTCGATTCCTAATGAATCATCATTGGAGGTATACCACTACGATCAGGAACCCACCAATATGTAAATGTTTTTATAAGACTGTATACACTTAAAACATTTATGATGCTCACTATATGTTTGTTAATTTTCCATTGTCGAAATAGATGTTTGACGTAAACTTTTATAATAAGAACATTCTTGAAGTATATTACTTAGAAGGGACATAGTTGCAATCACTTCCATAAAGGATATTTTTAAAATATAATTTTCTACTGCACTGTATATAAAATTCAATTTGTTTCACAACAGCAGCCTTCCTTTACGTTAAAATTATGTTATTAAACAAATCAAATTCATTTAATATACTTCTCAACTCTAGATTGCCAACTGTTCAAAACTAACACAGAAGTTTGTGAATGGAGCTGACTCAGGATCATGTCTATCAGTAGCATTGCCCACATATATATGTGGCTTTGTGAGGTACCTTCAGTTTGTTCTGTCCACTCACAGATGCATGGAATGAATGTCACGGGCTGGACTTTGCTTGCAGATCCACTAAATGAATACCCTGCTGTGTAATGTTTCCAGTTATTAATAATTGGCTTCAAATTTCATAAACACATACCAGCTGGAGGATTTTCTAGGTATTCCTTGATCTGGTCTTTGTCTGGTGCTACTTGTGCGAACACATTATCTGCACCAAGGCTCAAAAGCTGGTGCTTTTGCATCACGAGGTAGGCTGACAGTTCTGTAGCAGGTATGCGTCTCATCGATCCTAAGAACATAATGCTGTTGCTTGAAAACATAAATGCCTTATATTATACTCTAACATCGAGAGTCTCAAGAGAATGGGACTGAATGGTCTAAATCGACTGACTGCTTATGCTAACAAAGAACTTTATTGGGTGATTATAATGTAATTCCTTTACAAGCAAGAAAGGGAACAGGAGGGAAGTACTGTACAGTATTCTCAAAGAGTTTGGGGTACCCATGAAACTAGTTGGGCTGATTAAAATGTGTTCAAACAAAACATACAGTAAAGTCCATATAGGTACACGTTTGTCTGATAATATTCCTTTCCAGAATAGTCTCAAACAAGGAAATGCTTTGTTACCACTGCTTTTCAACTTTGCTTTAGAATATGCCATTAGGAAGGTCCAGGGAAACCAGGTGAGACTTAAATTAAATGGGACACATCAGCTGTTGGCCTATGCTGATGATGTGAATCTCCTGGGTTATAACATAGATAACATAGTCTCATCACCAGAATGCAGGGAAAAATCATGACTTAAAAATAGCTAATAGATGCTTTAAAAATGTGGCACAGTTCAAATATTTGTGAATGATAGTAACAGATCAAAATTTGATTCAGAAGGAAATTAAGGCAAGATTAAATTCGGATAATGCTTACTACCATTTAGCCCAGAACACTTTGTCTTCTCATCTGCTGTCTAAGAACATAATAATTGGAATATATGAAACTATAATTTTGCCTGTGGTTCTGTGTGAGTGTGAAATGTGGTCTCTGACATTATGGGAGGAACATAGACTGGGGGTGTTTGAGAACAGGGAGCTGAGGAGAATATTTGGACCGAGGGATGAAGTGACAGGAGTTTGGAGAAAACTGCATAATGAGTAGCTTCATAACTTTTACTCTTCTCCAAGTATAATTAGAATGCTCAAGTCAAGGAGGAATACATATAGGATATTGGTAGGAAAGCCAGAAGGAACGAGACCACTAGGAAGACCAAGATGTAGGTGGATGGATAATATTAAAATGGATCTTAGATGGAATGGGGTGGTAAGCACTGGATTGCTCTGGCTCAGGATGGGGACCACTGGAGGGCTCTTGTGAATACAGTAATGAACCTTCAGCTTCTAAAAAATGCTGGTAAGTTCTTGAATAGCTGTACAATTAGCAGCTTCTCAAGGAGGACTCAGCTCCATGAAGTTAGACCCCCAGGAAGATTCCTGGCACTCATTTCTGTTAGAGGCTTAGCCAACTTCAGTGCCATAGTGCAGCTGGAAGGATTAGGGCAACTGAAAAATCCAACGACTTCATCAGGAATTGAACACAAGACCTTCCGGCTTGTAGCATAGTGCTTCAACCAACCACATTACCACATGCATGTGGATAAGAGAGAATTGTGCCCCTGTTCCTTAGTCATCCAGCCCATATCCTACTGTTAGGGCAATAAAATACAGATGCTTACAGTGACCTAGATATGTAAGACAGAGAACTCTCTTACAAAACGATCACTTAGACAATCAAAGACAATATTATGAGGGTCATACTGAAAGTCATGAGCAACAATTTTTTGTAAAGTAACATGCTTTATTATTGAAAAACCAAATACACCACCTCAATCTACAGACCTCTCTTTATTTTTCCACATAATCGCCACTTATTTGTACATATTTCTCCCAGCATTCTGGGAGTTTGAAAATTCCCCTTCTGTAAAATTTCGTTCCAGCCATCCGAAGACACTGACACACTGCTTTCTGAATTGCCTCCCTTGTCTCAAAACGCTGTCCACGCAGCTGACCCTTCACAAATCCGAATCGGAGGGTGCCAGATCAGGGCTATGGGGGGGGGGAAGAACTTCCCACTCCATCTTTGCAATTGCTTCTAATGTGAGGCGAGCGGTGTGGGGGCGAACATTGTCATGCAGGATGATGATGTTTCGTTCCGGACGTTTATCGCGCAATGCACGACGGAGCTTTTGCAGCGTCTGGACATAATGAGCAGCATTGCTGGTTTGCCCAGGTTCCAGGAATTCGGCCAGAATAAACCCCTCTGCATCCCAGAAGATTGTGCCTATCACCTTTGCAGCTTATGGCACCACTGCCTTTGTCTTCTTTTTTGATGGAGAATGCAAATGGTGCCATTCCATACGCTGCCGTTTCGTTTCAGGCTCGAAATGGTGAAACCAGCTTTTGTCACCTGTCACAATACAGAGAAAAAATCATCGCCTTCATGTNTTGAGGATGACTGCTCTCAGGCTCATCTTCGATGCTGGTGTTCCCATCTTTAAAATGTTTCACCCATCTTCGAACACTACTCGCAGCCATTCATACACTTTCATAAGCACGCTGAAGTCTCTTGTGAATTTCTGCAGCAGGGATTTCCTCTTTCACAAGAAATTCGATGAGAGCACGCTGGCGAAACGACATATCATTGTCGGCCATTTTGCTAGGAGTGATACTGGTCATGTGATGCAAGCTATTAACGTCACAAGACACTCAAGGTTAACACAACAGCTGGTTCCACCTAACACCGTACTCTCTTTCATCTGCTGTTTCCAGGTTTCATGCAAAAAGAAGTTGCTCATGACTTTCGGTACGACCTACGTAAAATGGATTCTTGGGGCACAAATTTGAAGGTGGATAGACTTGGTTCAGGATCAGGTGTGTTGAACCTTCAGATTTATTGTCATGAAATGAACTAAGTTTATTATTTATTATTGTTTTATAGCTATTATCCATATATGGAATTTTATACATTACCTGTAACACTTTTTTCTTGGACATATATAACCACCTGGGTCTTGGTTTCATAGATGAGTTTTATGCCTTCAATGGTGAGACTTATGTTTGGCTTGTTACCCAGTACCATATTCAGACTGCTTATCAGCTGTGCCTGTTGGCTCCTGCACACACAACATGTAGAATAATATCCCTGAAATTATGTACATTACTGTCTCCTGAAACGAAGGAGTGTCACTTGTTTTCTGCCTTTTTTCTATATATTCATGAAAAAATCAGTCTTTATATTAATCTATAATAATAAAGTCCTCCTTTTGATGTCCTCAAAATCATTTGAAGGTGCAGTACTTTGAGAAAAGCTCTTCATTAAATCATTTACGTAGCCGTTGCTGAGCATTGGCTGGTTCATAGCCTGTGATTGACTAGCTCTCGATTCACTGTGGGTGGTTACCACAGTACTATTACATTCTATTTAGAGGCTAGAGCAGTAGATTATCATGTACAATAAACTTATTACAGCTGTGTGAAAGGTGTACATTGTACGCAGAGGTACCTTCAAACTTGTATGAGACGGCATACATGTATTGACAAGGAGGCATGGAGGTAGGATTACACACTGAGGCCTACTTTTGCATGAGAGAACATATGGCTCCAGGGTCATTCTGGACATGGTAGTGGAGAATACATTTAAAAATTTTTATGTTTCTTTATGCTTATTTAAAATGTTAATTAGAATTTTGTCATATTTCACGCAGAGACTGCAGCTTATGTACGCATTATATGAACCAGGAACTGAATAAAGAATATACTTGTAAACTGGACATGGTGCAACAAAATCATTTGTACCAACTGTTAGGAAACCAAGGAATGCCAGAAATCTGTTAGTTCAGCTAGCTCTGTGAGGGGACAGAGGTGCACCTCCAAAATATAAACTAAAGCCAGTACAACACAAGGTACAAAGTCCATGCTTGGTTTACCGGATTTCTTCCTCTTTCTTGTTGAAGGTGATTGCCACTAGCCCCTGAGCATTGTCTGAAGACGGCATGCAGCTGTATCCAATAGCTTTAAATCTGCACAAGGGGTTCTGCTGTGTCAGCTCAATTGGAGGAGCCATCTGTGAGTAGTAAGCTGTAAAAATGTATAAAATGTAGTTAATTAAATTAAATCCTTGGTATAACAATCAGCTTACAAGTCTAAAGTCCACCCTCTTGCCCTGTGTACTGTAATCTTTTTCGTTATTGGAAAAATTACTGACCCCTCTATCAGTAGCCAGGATAGTGTAGTCGGTATAGTGACTGGCTATGGGCTGGATGACTGAGGGATTGGAGTTCGAGTCCCGGCAAGGTCAAGAATTTTTTCTTCTCTGTGTTGTCCAGACCAGTTCTGGAGCCCATCCAGCCTCCTATCCAATGAGTACTAGGGGCGCTCTCCCTGGGGGTAAAGCGGTAGGGGGTGAAGCTGATCACTCACCTCCAACTAGTGCTGAGGTCAAGAAAATGTGGATCTATACACCCACTCCCCCCTATATCTTTGTGGCATAGTGCTTAATTAGTTAAGCACAGGGACAACTTTACTTTTACCTTACTGTTGGTAGTCACTTACAAACTGATGTCACTTCTATCTTGTCCACCACTATATCACTGCATGCCACTTCTGTCTTGCACTGAACTAACTTGTGATTCACTGCATGCACTATTCCAAAGTCTGTTTTGCTAGCCACCGACACTCAAGTGACCAAACTCTGATTTGAGGGTAGCAGCCACTTTTTTCTGCATGTAATTTTTCTAGAATCATCCCATACCTTCACAAATGAACAGGGTGCTCCACGTCACTTATAGAGGACAGGTCACAAACCTTCACTGACCAAAGGCAAGTGCAGGCCTACATATGATCTATGTCTTGCACTCAGTTCACATGGCAGTACACAGACAAAACTTCCCAATGAGCCAACATTATAATAATACTGTTCTCATAAACAGCATCAACTAAATAGTTCTGAATAAAAAATTCTCAACTCCCAACACAAAAACATAAAAAAATAATAATTATATCAAGATTTGAGCCTGTCACAGCAGTGACTATGAAGTGTCTTCTGGGAGGTGACACCATGCAGTCTGGTAGATGGTTCCCACTATTTGAAAGGAATGTACTGTGTTCACTTTCAGGTTAGATGAAAATGTAGGCAATGGGTTCTTCCAGAATGTCTGTAATAATCTGCCACACTACAAGGTGTCACATCTCAGAAAACAACAGTCTCATTGATGAAACCTCCATACAGGGGGACTGAACAGCTACACACTTTAACACTTTGTGCTCAAGGTAGGCAGACAGGGGTCTGACAGACCACCAGTCATCAAACATGCACTACAGTATAAAATTAAAAAACATAAACCTAAGACTAGCCAGTGAATTCTAGAATACTATGTATCCTAGCATACACATACTTCTTTTTGAGAGAATATTTCTGTGGTGTATTTTCATGATAAATCAATTTGATTGAGACACATGTGAACACAAGCACAAACCATGGGCATATCTGACCTGTTTGTATACCTTTCAGAAGAAAATGAAATAAGCAGACATGCTTACATTGAGGTCTTCTGGGCTATGACATTGTACAGACTAGCAGGTGATTACCGATGTTTTGGACGAATCTACTGCTTCTGTCTTCAGGTAATACTTATACTCTGAATACTGGTTACCATCTACAAGGCTACACAGTGTCATAAACCAGGAGACCACAATCTGAAACTTCACTGGCATGAAAACCTCAAATTTCATACAAGGAAACATCTGCATGTTATATATCGTAACTAAATATGGCCACTCTGAAAAGAACTACTTACCTTTGCCTGCCCCCCAGAGAGCTTGCAGTAAATTCCACCTTGCCAGTGTAGTGTCTCTCTCATCCCCATATACATTACAGTTCAACACAGCATTATGCAAAGCCTCGAGAGGATTTGGCGGAACCTGCTGCTGTGGCTGGGTTAAACCTGCCAGGTAACAAGCCATTAATGAATTTGACAGGATTGACACTGGTATGTAGAATATTTCAATCCAACAAGATTGGCAATGGATATGTTCAGAGCACCAGTGAGCTCAAAACAAGTGGGATATATAAAGTGGAAACTATCGGAAAGTTCCTGGACTAGCTTAACTTAATTTTGGCTGCCATCTTCAAAATAGTCTCTTTTGGAATGTATACAGTTATCCCATCATTTTTTCCGTGCTTCAGAAGCACCATGGAAGTCATTTTCCTTAATGCTGTCGAGTACCACCTGAGATTCCCTTTGGATGTCAGACACTGTTTCGAAACGTCGTCCCTTTGGTTTCATTTTGGGAAACAAAACGAAATCATTGTGGGGCTAAGTCTGGCGAGTAGGAAGGATTGGAAACAATAACCATGTTGCTGTTAGTCACAAACTCTGTGATTTTCAGGGACGTGTGGGTGGACACAGTGTCATGATGAAGGAGCTGGTTGTGGTTGTGCCAAAGTTCTGGTCTTTTCTGTCGCACATTTTCTCTCAGGTATCTCAAAATGTCATAGTAAAAGTCAGTTGATATTAGTGTTAGGAGGAACAAATTCACATAAAAAAAATGAGCATGGTCTTTGTTGAACTCCAGACCTGCTGCACCTTTTCTGCTCTTGGTGATTGTGGACTCTTCTACTGTAATGATTATTGCTTTGTTGCTGGATAATAGCCCTAAATCCAAGTTTCATCACCCATTATGATCAAAGAGATAAAAGTGGGGTCCTCATTAGCCTTCTCTCATAGCTCAAGATACACTTTTACTTGCTGCTTCTTTTGATCATTTGTCAGTAGTATGGGAATAAACTTCACGGCAGTGCGGCGCATGTTCGAATATTTTGTTAACATCTCCTTACAAACTCCATAACTGATCCCAAAGGTGTCTGCAAGCTCATGGATTGTCCAGCAACAGTCTTTGTGGATGAGTTCTTGAATTTTTTTCAACATTTTCTATCATTTTGCTGGTGCTTGGTCACCCTGAATGTTCATCATCTTCAGATGATACTTGACCAGCCTTGAAACGTGAATGCCATTCAAAAACCGCTGTCTGGCTTAAAAAATGTTCTCAAAAAGCCTCGTGAAGCATTTCAAGGGTTTCAGTAGCGGATTTACCAAGCTTCACAGAAAACATGATTCAGACACATTGCTCAATTTTGCCATCCATTGCAGACAAAATAAAACACAAAGTCGAAAAAGCATTCATGTAAAAATAATACATGTTCACAGCGCAGTGTCATGTGGCAGACTGATGCAACAGGCTTGTGGAAGTGTGACCTTGGTCTCCCCTCTCATCTTCTTTCACCAAGAGAGTTGCAACAATAACAGTCTCGGAACTTTCTGATAGCACCTTGTATACTGACTCTCATCTTCTGACAGCATCATGCTGTCCTCGGCTATTTTTGGCACTACCAATTCATATCCTTTGTTAACAGGACAACATTAATTCAAACAGGAATTTTGCAAGAAAAAAATAAGGGCTACAGTAGAGGGAAAGGTTGGAAAACAAAGGCATGGATGACGTACAACAACAGTATTAACAGAATAGGGGGCAAACCTTGGTTTATCAGCCCTAAACTAAAAAAAGGTCCTCTCTACGTACATATTCTCTACTCAGCTTTGTTGCAGGTTCACACAGTATGTTTGTCCCCATATTTAAGGATCATAGTTTTTATATATGTGAAAAGTACTTTTCAAATCTCAGATAGTTCTACCTTGTCCAAATGCTGAACCTCCAGTTCCAGTACCAAAGGTTCCAAAAGATCCTAGCATTGGGGTTGACTGCTGTTTTACTCCAAAACTCCCATACCCTCCAAATCCTAGAACACAGACATAACAAAACAATCATGCAAATTAACTCCTTTGGCTCACATAAGACCATATAAACTGAACATATTGGTCACATTCTGACACCTGTGTTGTACTCCTTACTGTATGGTGAGCTCAACTGATCACCTGTATCTTTGTTATGCAGGCACTAGAACCATTGCCAATGCAGACTGCTTTATTTCTTTTCCATACTATCTTGCAATATAATTTCTAAAACCTGATTGAATGGATAAATTGAATTAATTTTAAAGTATTTTCCATGTTCCCTGAGTTCTAGTGCAGAAGCTTGTAAGCCTAAAGAAAAATTTGTTATACTGAATGATATGTCCAATTTATGAATTTCCATTTCAATTCAGTCTGTAGTTTCACAGAAATCACAAATCAATTTACAGTACAGCTTTGCCACATAAAGGAATTAGTATTAAGATTACAGGCTGCTTAGGTGTGAGGCTGTGTAGTTTGATATGTACAAACATTTCAGAGGAAACTTACTTACTTACTTATTTACTCATGGAGCTGCGGCCTCCGTAGTCTAGAGGTAACGTTCCCACCTCATGACTCGTGGTACGCGGGTTCAAACCTGGTGGAGGTTGTGGAATTTTTAAGGGCAGAAAAATTCAGGGAACAAGTCCTCCGGGAGGGACTTTAAGCTGTGGGTCCCGTGTCGTAGCTTTACGGCATGTAAAAGAAC
>NW_019745088.1:869960-886146 GCF_002891405.2 Cryptotermes secundus
ACAAGTTTTGAAGCTCTTTTCAGAGGAAGCTGCTGCCTCTAAAGCACTGGTAAGCAGCTACCAAATTACATTATGTTGCATCACAGAACACAATAATCTTGATAATCACTGCACTGAGAACCTGATGTCTCACACAGAATTACACAGCATCATGTTCCCAAAAGTTTTAAATCTGTCACCTGAAATGCCAGTCATGTAGGTCCTTTTCAAGAAATTTTCTTAAGAGAGAATCAACACTGCATGGTGTAAGATTTACCATCACACAAACTTACCTTAAAAATTTCTATCATTTTTTATTTCTAATTATATGCCATGGTCATTATCAGGTGATATACACAATCTGTCAAAAATGTATAAAATTATTGAGAGAATAATTATTTACATTTCATCTGACTTACTTTTAAATGGACATACGTATAAAATTGACAATTTCATTCACTGTCATTTCTGAGTTATTAGATGCTATACTTATAAAGTTTATCTAGTTTGAATCTTATTATATACATGATTTATTTAAACCGTCTTCCAGTGCACTGGAAGATGGTTGAAATAAATCATGGACTTAAATCAGTGCAACAGGACGCTAAAATATAACCTTATTATATAACTTAGACAATTCACATTCCCATGCTATACATTCATCTTCCATGCAGAGCCTCTCCCAATAAATCTAAGCCTGACCACAGGTTTATGTTGTAAGTTGATTTTGAATATTCAAAGTAGTCTTTTTGGTGTTTTCCTGTTTGGTGAATAGCGGGGTTGATTAATGTAATACAGCTTTTTTTGAGGCAATGACTGATGTGTTGGCATAGTGTAATTATGTCCTTGAATGCAGCAATCTGAAGTGTAGTTGAGGTGTGGACTCACTCAGCTTATTTGAAAGATTTTTTTAATGGTTACATGATCCTCACCCAAGTTTGTGGCGGTGGTTTGAGGTTGGCCAAAGAGGGGCCTTGGAGTTGAAGTCAACTGGAATGGGCTCTGAGTTGTGGTGGTAGTAGCACCAGTGTTCCCAAATCCTCCAAACCCTCCAAATGGGTTGGCATTGGATATCGTGGTGCTGGTTGCTGTGTTAGAACCAAATCCAGTTCCAAATCCACCGAACCCTGTTGTTCCACTAGGAGGAAGGCATGAGCGGATACCTCCAAAACCAAAGCCTGAACTTGTAGTGGAAGTTGCACCACTACCAAGACTGAAACTAGGAGCTGTTGATGCACCACCACCAAAAGAGAAACCAGTGTTGCCAAATCCAGCTGAAAGAAAATAATGTTTTGAAGTTTTTTATTTAAGACTAAGAAATCAAAGTACACATCTTGAAAAGCAGCTGCTTCACTTTTTTCACTTATATCACCATCAGTATCCCAGAGTTTTATACATATAACTCCTCGTAATCAGGAAATTATTATTATTATTCTCTTATCATTATTATGTTACTGGAAAAAAAATCCTTGCAATGACTGCTGTATTTCTGGCATTTGAACTTCCCTCTCGCTGTGTTTAGTAATTTGAAACTGCTTTTATTTTTTGCTTCAAATAATTAATTATATTTTTCCATATGCCTGACTGACAATATTATTTTTTCTATTTACTTATTTACTTATATCTGATAATGAAATATCAAAGTTCAAATTAATGCACATCCAATCAGAAAACTTTTCATATTCCAACATGCCAAGACAAGTATGAAAAATTATACAACCAAATAGAAAGTATGGCAGACTAAGAAAGATTGCAAGTTTCATCTAGACACCCTGCCATGTTTGTAAGTAGTATACATCAAATTAAATGTTGAGGTATCATGAAAGATACTACAAGTCCAATTTATTTTCATGATACAATATATGTTAAAGAAATAGCAATTAATCAGCTTGACTTTAAAGGTTTCAAAAAAGCAAAAATAAAAATATAAAAACAACTACTGAACATACAAAACATGCAGTACTCCAAAAACATGGATGAAACTGGGTAAAAATGAAAACTCAATACATTTCTTTTATTAACCTATACACAGAGAATGTCATTCTGATTTTTTTCTTTGCAGTGACAGGAGGTTCCTGTACATAGTGCACCCCAGCTAAAGGGACAGTAACTCAAGTTCAGCAGGGATCAATCCTTGGTAAGTCACTGGAAAGTAGTGGGAGCAGAGGAATAATAAATATATCAAAGTGAATGAGGAAACTAAGCTGCTTTATGTCTTACAAAGCATATACAATCAAAAAGAAAAATGTCTCTATACATGGAAAATCTGTGGTTCAAATCCAGAGACCAATTAAACAAACTGGAATTTCACATGGTTTTACTGCTGCTCAGAGTAAATCAGTGTCATAAATGTGAAAACTGAAACCATAAATTAGTATCAAAATGAATCTGTTAGAATGGGTGGCTTCCAAGCTAGTAACAGAACAACTCAAACAAGAAACAAACGTGTTAACATTAAGCCATGGCATTTGGTGCTGTGGCCTTTGTTTCTCTGTTCAAGCATAAGGTGAGATTGTCATAATTTCCTAAGTAACACACAAATTATGCTGACACGGTGTAATTTCCTCACTGTTGTTGCTATACTGTCTGAAATATTGAATAGTACGAGTATTTCCTAAGGTGAAAAGAAAACTGTACATAAATGCTTTGAATCTTAAATGATTACAAATATATCTTAAATATTTGAAGATCATGAAATCATTTCCCATAAATTTAGATATTAATGAATTTTCCTAAGTGATAGCTTACATCTTCTGTTTATTTTAACAGAACTCTTCAGGATAGGAAATGCTTATTTCAGAAACATTTATATACCAAATAGGTTAACTAAATGCTGTACACCTGTATTTGGAAGGTACTCCATTCAAATCTCAGCTGGGACACCACCTGGTCTTTGTGGTTTTCCCTAGTCCCTCCAGGCAGATACCTGGATAGTACCTCTATTAAGCCATGGCCACTTCCTTAAAAATTTTTATTCATTATTCATAAGTTATCCTACTATTTGATACTATATTGTGTGGCTAAAAAAAAAGAAAAGAAAAAAAAAACCTTGCTGATTAACTAGCAGGAAAATGATGTTGTGCAGTACCTACATCTGCTGAGAAGTGGGTTGGTAATATGCAGCCCATCTGTATGCATACAGGCCAGGAAGTGGAACCACAAGAGGAAATATGACACCACAGGAAGTGAATGCCTCTACATCCTTTCTATTGTACTTCATTTGGGCAATCGCATATCTTGAGACCAACAGCTGCCAGTGTGACAGTCCTGTCTCCAGGTATGCATTAATTTTAAGTAAGTAGAGAAAATATAATGTGTAGTGGGCTTTCTATAAATCAAAGTGCCACGTTAAAAAGTCAGAAGTCAGGAAGCAAATTGAAATGGGATTGGAAATCTACTACTTTTAGTTCATTGTTATAAATACATTTTGTTTTCCCATAAATTTCACACTGAGACAAGGGACATCTTCAAATAATATGTAACTCTGGCATTCAGGGTTTAGCCATGTCATATGTTGAACGTTTTCTGATGTTCATAAACCTCACAAGCAAAAGTTACACACCAGAAACAGACCATAATATCCTGAGAATATCCTTAAACACTTAACTCTTGAAAGGCCAGTATTCTTGATCAAAGTAATACATAAAATTCAACTGACTTTGACTTCTAAAGTTGAGTCTCAAATACATATGTGAAGCATCATTCAGCAAGTGTATGAAGCAAGATCAGTACAGCAGTCCACAGCAGCATCCATAATGGATGAGGGGACTGGTTGCAATCAACCTTTATTTCTTCTAAAAATAAATGTCCAGGTATTCACATGATCAATTTTTACCGCAAGATCGAAATACACAATGCAAGGGCAAAAGTGTCAGTTTTGACAGTTTGTCAGTGTCATTTACTGATATGCATACTGGCATGTATGGGCTGAAGCGAGCACCAAATGTGATCAATTTCAAATCACTAGTTATGCCAATCAGTGTCCCATATCTTTCTGCTTACTGATGTTGTAATTTGAACAGATGCATTTCCAGCTTCACCACTGGCTGAAGATGTGATCTGCATGATGGAGTCAGAACTACGAACCAAAAATTTTAGAATGTTTCATATGTGAATAAAGAGAAATTTCTGAATATTCCGAAAGATTCAAAATGCCACAAAGTAAGTCAGGACCCCTCTCATTCTTGTTCCATAATTGTCTTACGAGTTTAATGTAGTGTTTCTTTCTATCAGGGCATGATGAAAGCTGCGTGTTTTCTCCTGGCTTTAACTGCATTTGCCTCTGCAGTGAGTCAAAGGAAAGGAATAATCGCACAACCAACAGCAGATAGCTCTGGTGTACATGAGGGCCCAGCTTGTCCAGAAAAATGTAATTGTACAAGAATGGGTCAGAATCTGCATAATGACCTGAGAAAGGCAGTCTGTCCTATGATACCAAGTTCTCTACATAACAGCTTCAAATCACTGCAGGTACATACCTTGTGCTGATATACTCTATATCTCTTCTCTCTTTTAAGTTTCAAGTATTGCCCACAGAAATTTGGAACCAATTGCCCTCAGTCTGTGTTCTGTCCTTAGACAGACAGAGGGACAAAGTTTTACACATGTAAAAAACAAAAGGTAAAACGGTGTCTCCCACACCTTAGCTTTATAGTACTCACAGAGCAATTAATTCTTGTTATGTTCAAGAAATTTGTTGTTATGGAACACATTAGGTGACAGTGTATAATGTGTATAGTGATAAATGTCCTTAATGCACCAAGAAAGAAAGAAAGAAAGAAAGAAAGAAAGAAAGAAAGAAAGAAAGAAAGAAAGAAAGAAAGAAAGAAAGAAAGAAAGAAAGAAAGAAAGAAAGAAAGAAAGAAAGAAAGAAAGAAAGAAAGAAAGAAAGAAAGAAAGAAAGAAAGAAAGAAAGAAAGAAAGAAAGATACAAAAAGTCTTGGGTTCAGTTCTCATCACTTAACAAGGCTAAAATAATATTGTCAAGCAGTGTTTTCTCATAAAGTGCAGGGCTGCTTGGGGGTAAATGCAGCTGCACAGAAAAACTCCACAGCACTTCCTTGGATTACCTTCAAACAGCAGCGTGAAAGTGTTGTTTCCTCTAAATATCAATATATTACACCTGATGGCATCTATTGACAGAATGGTTGTGCTTGTTGATTCACATAAGCCTGATCTCTTCGACTGTTGACAGTTTTAATGTAAGTATACTGAGCCAGTGTAATTGGCCCATGGCATGTAAAAGGTTAAATAAAACAGAAGAGGATGTATAATAAATAAACGTGGGAATCTATGAAGCAATATATTTTTATTACAGGTTATAGCAAACATTGGTTATGTCACCAGAGAGCAGATATTACAGATTGGAAGGGGACCATACATACTTGATTTCAGTGAGTGCAGCATTACTGACATTGAACAAGAAGCATTTAATTCACTGACTGACCTTGTCAGTCTGAAACTTTCCAATAACATCATGAGGAAAATTAGCAGCAAAATGCTATCATCTCCTCATCTTAAAGTTCTTTATCTGGATGGGAATGATTTAGAAAAGATAGAATATGATGCATTTGATCAACTCCGAAATCTTCAGAGACTGTATCTGCAACACAACACACTCCAGGAGGTGTCTGTTGCCCTTCCAAGCTCACTCCGTGTACTAGATATCTCCCACAACAGAATTTCAGCTTTTACTGCAGACTTGAACACGGTAAGATTTAATACTATAAAATATGGGGATAACTATTATAAAATGTGTATTTCAATGTGATGTCCACATTTAGACATGTGTTTCTGATATTCATATTTTGGAAGTAGTTCTACCCTGAACACACAGTTGGCAGGTTTCTCCAAAACACAGGTATCCACTTATGAGAGAGACATATCATTATATCCCAAAAGACCACTGCTATATTTTCACAGATGTGGAAACATCAGATCTAAGGTATGATGTATGGATATTTTCAAAATGTACTGTAGACATAGCTACTCATCATTACCCTAACAGACACATCAATCATTTTAGCCTTGTATTTCATCAAAACATCCACCATACCTAAAACCATTTCAGTCAAATGTGAGATCTGAGGTTTTCACAGCCATGACTGTTAAGATTACTGTCTTTGGGATGTGACATCACATAGTCTGATGGATAGTTACCACTGTTTTGGAGGAACCTGCTGCCTCCATCTTCAGTATAGAGCATGGCATGGAAAAAAATGGTACTGCTTTATGAGGGAGGGCCAGTGCCAGGGACTGAAGCAAACCAATGGCAGTAAATAAAGAATACTGACAATTTTTCAAGAGCAGGGTGAATGGTATAAATAGGCCATGCCAGAGCTCAAGCAGTTAGCCGCTGGCTTCCCACTGTGGCGGCCCAGGTTCAATCCCGGGTTTGGTCAAGTGGGATTTGTGGTGGAAAAAGTGGTGCTGGGGCAGGTTTTCTCTGAGTACTTTGGTTTCCCATGCCAATCTTCATTCCACCAATTGCTCCACAATCACCCTCACTTATCGTCTGGGACTAGTACAATAGGCCAGAAGTGGCTGCAGTACAAGGCACTTAGTCCCACCCCACTAGCAATAATAATTAAAAAAATGGTATAAATGGGGGCCCACCCAGCCCCTAATCCAGTGGGTGGCGATTTCTTTGGGGGGCCAAAGTGACCAGGCATGATTGTGGCCACTCAACTCCATTTCCTGCAAAGGTCTAGAATATGTGGTACCTTTATATCTTAATGGCACAATGCTTTAGACAAATTTTACCTTTACCTTCTGATGTGGTTTATGTAAAGTAAAGTACAGTAAAGAAGTTTAGGTTTGCTGAGTACAGATCTTAAATCCTTATCACACATTATCACACATTTAATGTATCGGATTTTACCTCTGCCGTTCATTACAGAAGAAACATTGTATTTATATTATGGCCAGTAATACTAATCTGTTATTTCAACAGATGAACTTAAAGACCTTGAACCTATGTGGAAATCCACTCAATGGATTTCCTTCCATAACCTCATCGAGAACATTGGAAACACTCTGTCTTGAAGGCAGAGCTGCAGTGTTGCCACGTAATGCGGCTGCTAAGTTTCCTCGGCTTGCAGATGTGACATTGGTGGCACCAGCACACTCTAGCCAAGCCGAACTCGACTCCACAACACAGTCTGAACTGAGCAACTTGCAGAAACTAATTACACTCTCCATTGGTAAGATTATTCTGCACTCTATTTGTAAAGTTATTCTCTCATATAACCAAATTACATTTCCTTAGCCTTTACCACTCTTCTCAGCTCTCCAGTGTCTAGTGTTTCTCTTCTTATTTGGTATGACTGGTCTCCCCAGTGGCTTCTATTCTTGTCGTCATTTCTTATACTCTCAGAGGAATCTTATGTCATCCATGCATAACACATCCATAGCACTATATCTTACTTTTGCCATATAAATAACATTAGACATGAATCTCATACTTTCTCTTTATCAGCAAGGTAATAGAAAGCGAACAAAAAGCAATCAAGATTAAAGTCTTCTTGCATATAATGCCTTGTAGTTTGATAGACAGCTACCACCACTTCAGAGGAACGTGTTGTCTCCATCTTCAGGATAGATGCCTCTAAAACTCTGGTACCTACTCGTATCTACTAAACTATACAGCATCATATCCCAGAATGCCATAACCTTGATATGCCATGAGAATATCAAATACAAGAAAAAAAATGTGTTTTGTGAGTATATTAAAAACATACAGAACACATAAAACCCATAGCTGAAACATAATCATTAAATGGCTTAAAAGTCAATAAATGAGCTAATCTGAAACAATTTTGTTTTCCTTTTTAGTCAATTATCATCTTCAAAATCTGTCATTCCTTACTGGTATGAGAAACTTAGCTGAACTGAAGCTACAGAACATCACACTAGAATCATATGATGGCATTGATACAGTACTTAAGAGTCTACAGATACTGTCAAATCTTAGCATAGACCAAAGTACAAAACTTGTCAAGCCAATCCTTAATGATACACAGTTGGTGTCCCAGTTAACAAGACTCCGTTTCTTGAGTCTGAGATACACAGGGCTTGTAACCCTCACAGAACAGAATGTCCCAGAAGATACTTGGCTTGATATCAGTCACAATCCTCTGCGCTGTGACTGCCATCTTGCATGGGTACTGCATAAAGAGAGAGAGACTCTTGGTAGGTTCCTGTTCTCCAAGGAACAAACAACTTGCGCAACACCAAACAATGTCAGAGGACATATGATACTGGAAAGTGTGAATATGACATGCTCTGATCAGCAGACAAGTGGAATATTGGAACAAACTTTCAACACCTCCAACTGGATGTACACTTCTGATGATGACACATGGAATATTCCAACCTGCATCAGAAGCACCTCCACAGAGGTACCAATAAACGACCGGTTAACAAATACTTCCACTGCCTCCAACAGCACAGACAATTATACATCCAGTGATAAGACTACAGTATATATTGCTCTTGGCACTGCCCTGCTGATCTTCATAATTGTAGGAACTGCCCTAGCTGTAATTTTCTCTCTTATGAAAAAGAAAAGGAAATGCCAAATTTCTCCTGTTGGAGGTGAAACTCCAATGGAACAACAGCCACAACAGGAGCAAATGAAGCAAGCTTCATCAAAAGATATGTTAATAAAAAAGTAATTGAGAACTGCAGTGTTAACAGTCTAGCTGGTTACAGCCTTTGTGATAAATCTTCAATATGAGTATATAATATATTCATAATTTATTACTAACCAACTAATACAGTACCTCTTACAGTTATCTCCTATATTCTAACTATTATTTTTACTGTATTAATGTAAAGACTAACAGTAAATTATCCATCTGTGAGTTATTTACTGGCACTTGAAGTAGCTAGACTATATAGTGTCTAACAGAAGGATAGATGAATGATAATTTTGAAAGGATTTAATTTGAAAGGAAGCAGTCACGTCCTAATTGAGGTACCATCCTAGCATTTCATTGGAGGGACTGAGGAAAACAAAAACTTCAATCAATATAGCCAATGTCCAGGCAAAGATATGAACCTAGCACCTCCTGAATATGAGTCATGAGTGTTACTGCAATGCCAACATAAGGTATTAGACGTTTAAGAAAACTTCTCTTATATGTTGAATTATGAAATATTTTCAGAAAGCTTAAAATTAAATGTTACTGTACAACAAAAGCAAAGAAAGGATGATAAATTAGCTTATAATAAAAAACACTTTGTTGTTGTGTGACCAGCCAAGGGTCAGTCAGTGAAGAAGGCCCCAGTTTAAAGACTAACAATGTGATAATGTGCTGCCTGGTCAGAGGTATCCCTCACCTTGATCTGTATGAACAGTGGAAATAATTAGCAGGGAGAAAAACTTGCCCCAGTGCCACTTCATCCACCATAAAGCTCACATGAAGCCATCCAAGATTGTACCCAGCATCAGTAAGAAGCCAGTATCTAACTCTCTTAATAGCAGTTTATTATTATTATTATTATTATTATTATTTAATGACCCTGTCACTATCGACTGTAAAGGATCAACAGTAGGATGATGATGAATGTGGAGCCATTGGTGGAATAAGAATTATAAGGGAAATCAAAAAGACTTGGAGAAAATCCACCCCCCACTGCCACTCTGCCCATTACAGATCTCACATGATGTGACCTGGGATGAAACCTAGGCCACCATAGTGCAAACCAGCTACTATATTAACTTATACTTTATATTAGAAGGAATATTTTTCACATGAAAGTGAATGCACTCTTCTGATGGCAAAAGAATGAGATTGTTGGTGAAGGTAGAATTAATATTTGTCTGTGTATAAAAGAAATTTCCCTTAATATGATGGCTCATACATCATACTATCACAGTTTCTAACAAAAAAACTTTTAATTGTAAGTTGTAATGATTTTGAAATAATTTCAATAAAGTTTAACATAAAATGTTTCTATGAAAATGAAAAGTATAACTAATGAGATTTCAGCTCACCATGATTAATTTACATAAAATTGAATCTGTGTTAATTTATTCAAATATATTCTTTGTAACTGAAACTTGCTTTGTCATCTCTTAACTGTTTCTTTATAAAGGTACAGTCTTGCAAGGAGTATGATTAAGTGTGCATGCACACACTACAAGTTAATATGTATTATTCCCAGTTTGTTTATTATAATAGTTTACTACAGCTATTGCTGAAGCAAGAAACAGCAAGCTATAAAAATCCCAATTTGTGCAGCTGGCCCAATGCTCATCTTCTTAAATAATCTTTTTTTTTTCTTGGATTTGTTTTGGGTCATTTCTATATGTCTTTCAGCCACAGACAATGCAAACAATGAAATGCAGTTGTGATACAGAAGTGCTTAATTCTTTAAAAAGTTCTATCCTTTCACAAGTGACATCATGCAACATAGTAGAAGTTTACCAGTGTTTCGTAAGAATGTAGTGCCTCTATTTTTCAGGATTGAAGAATAAGCCAAGTAAGCAATGAGCAATCTCTGGCTGCTCGTTTAGCTTAATCTTCAAACCCGCAGATAAAAATAATACATTCCTGCAAAATATCAGTATACTTCTACATGGTGTCATATTCAGATCCCAGCACTCCATACTCACCACCAGAACCTCAAATCTCACACAATTAATTTTTCTTTCAGGACCGTATCTTGTGATTATAATGGAGTTTTACTGTATTGTACAATTTATTCTCAAGTATTTTATCCTTCAGTGTTGTCTAATATCCTCTTGCAGTATGTCTTACTGGCAGTGCAAACACTATAAAATCTATTGTTCACGTAACATCTTTATTTGTTAATGACAATGGATGTTTCAGATTCGCAATCTCTCTATAGAAGCATTCCATGGTTCCTGTTTAATGTAACATTTGGAAGGAAGGGAATTTCCTTTAGATATAATGTACTGCAGGCAATTCAGTGGTGAAGAGTACAGTCTTCTGGGTTGCAATATGCTATCATTCAGAGAAAGCTCAGCTTGCAGCCTGGTGCTTCTGGTTTTTTGCTTGCCTTACTCTTCAACCTGAGGATGGAGAAGATATGATCCACTGAAACATATGGTTGTCTCCAAAATACACAGCATTACAACGCAGAAGACTGTACTCTTCGTAGTTACCAAGCGAAATATTGCCTATTTTGGGGTTTTCACAAATTAGTATGATCTGCTCATGTAAGCTTCATGCCTGCAAGTAACTCTGGTTGGTTACTTATGAAATGCCGACAACTCATAACTCTGGTTACTTGCTTATGAAATGCAGACAACTCATGCCTTCCAGTGAGCACCTGCTTACAATAAAATACATAACAGATTTTCGTTGTCATGCCAACTTCAGGCGGTAACAAAATCAAAAGAAGATGTTGTACAATACTGTTGATAACACTAGTGAGGTGGTTATAGTTGTGATTTTCTAAGATGGCATATGGCAGTCTCAGTGAAGGGTGCCCACTGAACCTGAAGAAATCATGACAAGTTACCCTCAAATTGTTGATTTACTTTCTCTTAATCAATTAGTCCACAGGATGATTACATTTTAGTGGGATGTAAATAAATATGTTCTCTTGCTTCCTTATGCCGAAAAGGTTAAGGTCAATTACTTTCTGCAAGAGCTTAGGGACAGAAAGTGAAATCTGCACTATGCAGATGAACTTCCATGTATTTCGCTTGAGCTGTCAGAATTAGCGCGAAAAGTGAACCCCACGGCCATTCTTGAGAATGGGCATATCATCCTCTCTGCATACTATTACATGCACCATTCTCGGAGAAAGGTATAAAAATATTCGGGCATGCCGCTGTAAATATACATTAAATCTGTATCACATTTAGGCATTGGAAGAATAATAAATATTGAAAGTTTGTCTATATCATTATTAAGACGAGAAAAAAAAATAGTTTTACATAGTTTTACTAGTGGTTGAAATGGATCCCGACCTGCAGAATCGTGAACCCCTCAAAAGACTATAATATCCATGTATCGCCCACTGGTGTGCATTTAAAGCCAATTTATTTGCAGACAATCTGTAAGAAGTTGGGAAAGAGGTTACGTCATGTACCAACCTTTCGTTGTAGTAGCTGTATTTCCCACTCCAAAACCAAATGGGGGTACTGCGGATGACGATACTGGTGGAAAAGCTGGCGTAGATCCCAAATTAAAAGCCATACTCTATATTAGTGTACCTCAAACTAAATACGTATAATGGAAAATTACCACATTAACCCACTCTCTTGTTAAAACTAGTCACACTTTTCAATCACCAGTGTGACCACTATAGACAATGCAGTTTCCCTATATGTACATATGACCTCCATCCTCACGGTCCAATAATCCGAGCAAGATACCAATGTGGAATATTCCCCCGAAACGTCGGTTGCCTTTCAACGGACTATGTGGCTTTATATCGCAGAAGACAGTACTCTTCATGAATAATTTAGTTTAGGAAAAAAGACGACCACTGTGAAATAACTCGACAGAAAGCCAACCGATGAACATATTAGTAAACATATGCTTGTCATGCAAAGGTGTCCTGTAAAGCGAAGCAAACGTATCAAACACAAATACAAAATAATAGAATTAACTGAAGATGACCATAATTTTGTTCATTTTCCACCATCTTGATATCTTTAAAAAGTAATGTTGCGGTAAGAAATTCATATCGACGGTGAGTATACCAAACAAATAGTCTTATTGATCGTTACACGCAAGCTTCAGAAGCAGATAATTAAAGTTTCCGAAAGAGATCCTTATTCAGATTTTCGTACTAACATCTTTTACATCGAGGACTTCTGTAACTTACGCCGTGACTTTTTTTTTCTATGGGTTGCTACATACCTTGGTGGATAGAGCTAGCAACTAGTTCCTGGAATTTGTTGTTGGGTTGGTAACGTGTGTACGCGTGTGTACGACCTGTTTACTGAAGTCAGCTGTGTGTAGTCGTAGAAGTAGAATGATGGTGCGAAATGATGCACGTAATTCGACAAATTAATTGTTCATTACTACGGACAGGTACAGCATCAGATCGAATTTATACAAATATATAAGTGTATTAGCACTTTGGATACAAGTAATTTTGTAAAGATATTGAGCGTAAGAAGTAGTAGTAATACGCTGGAATATTGTCTTTTCATTAATGACCCATAGTTGATGATAGAATGTGTGTTTTTCATTTTAGGTATTGGTTTTCCACTGAAGACGAGTTGCTCTTGTTCCACCAAAACCACTACAATCAAAGCTCCAAAGGCATCAAGACAATGGCAAGTGAAGGCAGTGAAGCAGGGGCAGCCTACTCATGCAACACATCCACATCTCTTGCAGGAGGGAGAGGTATTATTCCCTCCGTTATTTCTGTAGTGATCATGGCAGTTTGTTTGCTGTATTAAAAGTGTTACCAGAATCCAGGCACCAAAATGGTCATTGATAATACAGTCGGCCATTGCAACAAAATAACATTTTACGTGATATGCAAAAATTAATATGTCCTCTACTGATTTTATAAGTAGGATGAGTTACAACTGAAATATACTGTATTGGAGAATACAGAGTTCCTGAATGTTAAAACTGGTGGTACATATAGTAACTTTTACACCTGATAGGTTGAAACAAACAAGGGAACAAAATTGAGTACATCTTCTTGTTCATAATTCATATTGATGTTTCAGCTTTTACCAGGAGTGAGACAGGACGAATTTCGAGAGAGAAGATTTCGACTTATGGAGGGGATTCACAGACATGCTTCAAAACATGATAACAGTTTGAAACAGCACCTGGTAGTCATACCATCAGCTACAAAAGTCTACATGACAGAGAAGATTCCATACATCTTCCGTCAGAATACAGACTTTCTCTATTTGAGTGGGTGCCTTGAACCAGATAATGCCCTTGTGTTGACTGGGACTAGAGGAGATGACCATGTATCAACACTGTTCGTACGCAAACATGATATGCATTCTGAACTGTGGGATGGACCACGCACTGGAGTGGAAGGTGCACCTACATTGTTTGGTGTTGACCAGGCTTACGCATTGACTGATCTTGAGCCGTTTATCGCTTCCTTTACACGAAGTCATCGAAGCTTCATCCTGTGGTATGACTTTATGAATCCGCTTCAGCCAGATGTGCATAGAACGTTGCGTGAATTTTTAGGAGATGCGTGGAATAAGGTATGTATATTTGGATTTGCTGTGTTATATTTCATAACATGGAATCCCCTTCAGAGTAAAACAGACACAAAGCAGCAGTTGCAACATATTATCAGTCCATAACCTTTTGAAGATTACTGTCATCTGGAATTCATTCATTCATTTCCTTTATTTACCATATATCCATACAGGTAACAATCCTAGGATGTGGAAATGGTCCCTTTGATGATATAAAAACCTCTTCAATGCAGATTTAAAACTTCTCACATCAGTAGCCAACATTTTTATTGTTTGAGGAAGATGATTAAAAACTTTAATACCTGTTATGTATGCACCTTTATTATATTTTGTTAGGTTAACTGCAGGTAAATATGAATGACATAATGTAGTTAGATTATTACAAACGTTTGAAGTAAACCTGCTGAGTTTATCTTCTGCTCTGAAGATGGAGGCAGCACATTTCTCTAAAACATTGGTGATGATCTACCAGACCACATGACGACACATCCCAGAAGATGTTACTCTTTTCAGTTGCTGCTGTGAGAATGTCAAATCTCACCAAATTCTTGATTTGTTAAGATTTCTTCCTATCTGCAGGCCTTAGTGGGTGAGGTGAGTTGTCATAAGTGGAGTTGCCGTGATTTTCATCTCAGGTCATCAATTGAACTTGTGCGCCGATCCCTTGGTTTCCGTGTAGATGTGGGAGTCCCCGAAGCCATTCATCCATCAGCTTCGTCTGTACAAGTCCCCAGCTGAAGTGGCTCTCATGAAGGATTCATGCAGGATTGCAAGTGATGCTATTGCTGCTACGATTGCATCTTCATATCCTGGCGTAACTGAGCACCAGCTGTTCGCACGTGTGGACTACGAGTGCCGGATGAGAGGGGCTGAGTACCTGGCGTATCCACCAGTTGTTGCTGGTGGAGATCGTGCCAACATCATCCACTACATAAGCAACAATCAAGTCGTGACTGAGGGCGAGATGGTTCTCATGGATGCTGGTTGGTTCCGTCATGCATTTTATAAGAAACATTCTGATAAAATTTGGAGTTGAAAATTTTCCAGTAATTTAAAACAGGAAAGAAATGTCCCATCATTGGTTGTTTGTCTGTTTCCTCCCTCTGCTCTCTGTCCCATTCACCAGTTTTTCAATTCTTGCTGTGGTGTGTGGTACATGAGTATATGCATATTTTAAGTTGTAATTTTCATGTAGTAAATATTTACACAATGATCTCTGTTACTCTTTAGTTTATCCTGTGTCTTTTACATAAGCTATAGATATTGTCACATAGTATGAGTGGCTGTAGACAGGGTTTTGGATAATTGGATTTATTGACCACTTACAAGTAACTACAAATAACTATAACACTGTCACTATTTCCACACTGTACAAAATCACACTCAGTTTTTCCAGTCCACTGTTTCTTCACTAGTTGTTGCCTGGTAACGGCTTTTAGCAGTGGCTAGTCCTCTGCTTCTGGGCTCAAGTCCTCTCTAAACAGCAGCTCCCTTCCAACTGAACTATTCTTGCTTCAGTTGTCTTCCTTATAACCCCTTTGCATGAACCAAGTAGAAAACACTGTTTTCAACAGTACCTCCAATGTTGCATGTGTATGCGTTGCCATGGGAACATGTTTACCGAGCCGTTGTCTACAAACAGCTCTGCTATATTTGCTTAGCTCACAGTTGTTGCATAGTAACGGCTCTACACACTACAATATATTCTGTTAAATATTGTACATTAACCGAGGTATGTTTTGACATATATAGCATTTGGACATTGGATGCTGTTTTTTGCGATCATATTGTTATACTAACAGCATTTTTTTGTTTTGCTTTATTGTGACAATAACCAGAATTGAACACAGGACACTTTGCTGACTTAATACAGGGTGTCCCAGGAGGAATGGACCAAACTTTGGGAAGGTGTTCCTTATGTTAAAGTATGCCGATATAACCCAAAACAGCTATGTCCAAAGTTGAACGGTTACGGAGATAATGGCCAGAGAAGTGTCAAACTTTGACCGGTGTTACACACTTGTTGATTACAAAATA
>NW_019745088.1:886276-888477 GCF_002891405.2 Cryptotermes secundus
GGGTTTCCAAGCACTGTACATGACACATGACTGGCGAGCGATGACGTAATATGGCTACGCTATAAGCCGACCACCAAAGTCTATTCACGGAAAATCTCTTTTGGAATTTCGTTTCCAGTATCTCATGTGGATTATTATGGGACCATGTATGAATATTTCGTAAATTATTTACACCATCCCTGGTAAACGACTCCTCATCACTGAATAAAATGATGCTTAACAGTTTGGGATGAGCTTTCATGCAGTGGCAGAAGTCCATACGCTGAGCATGGTCGCCTGGTTCCAGATGTTGTACCCTTTGATCATGGTAAGGATACAGCTCTTCATCATGTAAAGTTTGCCACACCTGCATACGTGATACGCCGATGCGAGAGGCCATTCTACGAGTGGAGAGACGCGGACTTCTATCAATCATGTCAAGAATGTTCTCTCGTGTGTTTCTCATTTGTACATCCTCCCTTTCCGACTGCACAGAAACACTCGGAAGAGAACCAGTCTCACGCAATGTCTGGTGAATTCCCGTAAATACACTTCGAGATGGAATCCTTCGATCGGGAAAACGCCTTTGGTACTCTTCAACAGCAGCACGTGCATTGCCACCGCAAAATCCATACATAAAATGCATATCACAATATTCAACATGTGAAAACACAAAAGGCATTTCAGCAACACCGCACAACTACACATAATTTACTAACCATTCACGACGCTGAAGCAACATACACTGTAGCCTCTGTAAATAGCGCATGAGATTACGGCTAGTGTGACTCACGGCACTCAAGGACAAACAGATAACAGTCACAGCTGACAAGTATAGTGCGTGGACCTGCTAGAAGACCACACTTTTCTCGGGCCATTATCTCCGTAACCGTTCAACTTTGGTCATAGGTGTTTTGGGTTATATCGGCATACTTTAACATAAGGAACACCCTCCCGAAGTTTGGTCCCTTCCTCCTGGGACACACTGTATACTAAGTGACAGATTGGTCAATCAGTCAGTATACAGTAAGTGTTTGAAATGTATGTTTCTTGTCAAGGCTGTGAATATCATGGCTACAGCAGTGATATCACACGAACATGGCCAGTGAGTGGGCGCTTCTCCCAATCTCAGCGTGACCTGTATGAAGCCGTTCTGTCTGTACAAACTGAGCTAATTAGAATGTGCGCTACACTTCCCTCACTGGATAGTCTGTTCCATGCTATGTGCAGTTTGCTGGGTCTGCGTTTGCAGGAACTGGGTGTTCTCTCCTCTCGCTCCACACAGGATGAACTTTCAAGGGTTAGTACACTACTGAGTCATAAATGTGGCTTTTTGGGCCTCTCTCATCAAGCATTTAATAAGTTGTCTGCCATTGGAGCCTGTTACTTTCATTTCAAGTGTATCACTGTTTTAACATTAATGGGACTGATATGTGTTTTGAAGATTATACTTCAGATGCATGTAAAAGGGAGTTATATACCTAAAAGCAAACCAAGGCAACCAGTCTTTTCAAGAAATTTGGTTATATTTGTTGCAGTGCTATGATGTATGTGTGTTTCTGTATACATATGATGAAATTTAATACATTTCTTGTTAAGTTTGAAAATTTAATCTTAAATTTTTTCATGTAGTGAATATTGAATAAATAAATTATTTCTAATTTTCAGTAAAGGAACTAGTATAGCCCATAAGATTATTTTGTGCTTTTAATTTAATGAGAGGTTCTAACCTAAACAATGACAATGGATCTATTACATTAGGTTTCTTTAATATACAGTAGAACTTGGTTATAACGTCATCAAAGGGACCTAAAAATAGTGTCGTTATAAACGAGTGTCGTTGTAACCGAAATGGGCACTTCCACAGTAGCCTTATGTTAGTCACGTAATAATCTACCAAAAACCGAGTTAAAATGTTGCATTTTCTTAGTGAAATACGTAGTTAAGTACAGATTAACGTAACATTAACGTGGAATTAATATGGATTCTCCATATCGTTTGTACTGTAGAATTCACCAAACCAAATTCATGGCATACATCAGCTTTTTTCCTTCCATTTTCTATTTCACGAATCACTTTAACTTTCTCTTCAATGCTTAAAACTTTCCTTTTCATTGCCATGTTTTCGCTACTGCACTTCTCTGGGTTTAGGCAGGAACACTATAGGGTAAGTAGACAATATGAGGTCCTGTTAGACGAGATTCTAGGAAAGGAATGCAGTT
>NW_019745088.1:891589-912268 GCF_002891405.2 Cryptotermes secundus
TAACGTAACATTAACGTGGAATTAATATGGATTCTCCATATCGTTTGTACTGTAGAATTCACCAAACCAAATTCATGGCATACATCAGCTTTTTTCCTTCCATTTAATATTTCACGAATCACTTTAACTTTCTCTTCAATGCTTAAAACTTTCCTTTTCATTGCCATGTTTTCGCTACTGCACTTCTCTGGGTTTAGGCAGGAACACTATAGGGTAAGTAGACAATATGAGGTCCTGTTAGACGAGATTCTAGGAAAGGAATGCAGTTAACAACCTGCCGTGTCCTCTTGCACTATTCACGCAGTCCCACCCCACACCCTTGTTTTCGCATAAAACCCACGCTCCTCTTGCAGCCCGCGGTCATATTCTTCCAGGACAGTCACGTCGGCAAGTAGAGAAAGTGAGGGTGGGCAGACACATCGAACTTTCCCACGATATCAGAGAAATTCAGGAATGAAAATGACGTTACATATGAGGTTGATGCATTTGTGCATGTCGTACTAAGCCAGGTATAAAAACAATTGCTTTATGAGGAATTAGTTCGTACCATTGAATATTTGACGCAATAGACAAGGTGTCGCAGAAACCGATGTTGCTATAACCAAGTTTTAATGTATATGAATACAGCCTTTGGATTTTTGCATAAAGTGGTAATCCAATTCATTCAGTGTGAACCAGAGCTGAATTTGGTTGATCATTTTTTGTGAGTAACACTGTCATTGAATTTTAGGAAAATCTTTCTATTTTCATGTATTCTTTGAATTCGCTTTAAAACTATAAGTCTCCTCTCCAAGCCACCGGCTTTATGATCACCCCGTCATTTGGAATAAATAAAATCTGCCATGTGGGCAGTCCCACCATGGTAATGAAGTCCTTCAGACAGCAGAGAGTTAGAAAAGGTAAGAGAACAGTATGTTACAAACATTATAAATATTTATGTAAAAAGTAAAGCTATCCCCGTACCAGGCCGTGAAGGCCCACAGGGTTGTGGGACATTGAGGTTCCCACATTATCTAGACAATCAGCTCAAAGATGGCGGTAAGGTTGTCAGCCCTACGTGCCGGCCACACTTTACTCCCAAGGAAAATTATTTAATTAATTCCTGGTACTCATTTCTGTTAGAGGCCGAGTAAACTCCAGGGCCTAGTGTGGCTGGAATGATTAGGTCAACTGAAAAAAATCCAATGACCTCATCGGGATTTGAAGCCATGACCTTCCGGCTTGTAGCATAGCTCCTCAACCACTATGCTACCGCGTGCCCCTATTTATGTAAACTCATAGTAAATATAAATATAGAAATGTTTCTCTGTGTTGTTAGGCTGCTTACAGCTTCTGTCCACATCATGTCAGCCACTACCTTGGCATGGATGTGCATGACACTGCCCTCATCCCGCGGAGTGTCCCTCTTGAACCAGGAATGGTGATCACCGTGGAGCCAGGTAAATTGTTTCTTTCAGACTGAAAGTATAAAGATCCTGAAAGTATGATTATAGTCACGGTAAACCAAAAGGATGGATGGCACCTACCAACTTAACCTACAAGCATCTGAAAATAGGGGGTTTTTAATTTCCCAGTACCACAGAATTGGCCAGGTTTTAAATTGGGTTTACCGTATGTTTTCTGGGAATATGGGATTTCAAGTCCAATGGAATTATGGAGCTGGTAGCCAGATCTTAACTTGGAGATGACAGTGGTAGTTTAAATGAAAATGCAGGACTTTTCTAGCTGGACAGCATGCATGCACCACTGCAGTAATGCATTGCACAGCTGGTAGAAGGCATGCTTACATAAGGTTGGTTTCCATCTGTTAGAACTTAGGAGGGAAGGTTTCTTCATGTTTGTGCAATTTAAATGAATTTAACCAAATTTAGCCCACATAGCACCACCAATGAAGTGTCTTTCATTCAGAACCTCAACACTGGCTGAAAGTGAGTTTACACAATATTTGATCCATCACTCTCATCTGTTGGTTGTGTAAGTCCAAGTTTATCTTCATTCTTTAAAGCGCACTAGTGTTGGGAAACTTCTCAAAAGGGCCATAGGTATCAAGAAGGTGAATCTTTTAAGTAAATTATTTATGAAGTCAGAATTGTGTGGTTCATTGTGTCTAGGACCAATTATTTTTTGATTGTCCAACAGGAATTTATGTGAGTCCATTGAACAAGTTAGCACCCTCACAGTACCATGGGCTTGGAGTGCGAATAGAAGATGATGTTCTTATCACTGCTTCAGGGCCCATTGTCCTTACTGCTGGATGCCCAAAACAAATCGATGACATAGAAAAACTGATGAGCAATCAACAGTCTATGAACTCGTAAATACAGATTTTTATGCCTTGTCTTCATGTCTTCAAGTGCAAAACCTAGAGAGGTGTGCCACAAATCAGTGCCAAAGTATGACGACTGATTGCAGAAGAATGTGCATGATTATGCCTTGATAACTCTAATAATTGCAATGAGCTGTCTGCAGTTTTTAATAATTTTGAATACCGTAAATTTCATATATATTTTGTTTCTGATTATAGAAGTGCATGATAACCTATGATACAGTTATTTTCTTCACTAAATATCTTGTTCATCTGAATGTGAAACAGTTTGTTGTGTGTATGCTAGCTATTTCAGAACATGAAGAACATACTGTTGCCTTATAAGAATGAGCCCTCTCAGGGCTTACATTTTGTTTAATTATTTCCTGTCTTTTATATGAACCTGCTCCTTCCATCTTCAGTATGAGTGCATGTAGTCTGAAGTGCAAGCTGGTGGATGATTACCAATATTTTACAAAAATTTGCTGCCTTCATTTTCAGGTACACTGAAAAATAGAGGCAATAGGTTTTTAAGAAATGTTCGAAAACCATCTACCAGACGACATGGCTACATATCACAGAAGATCACAGTCTTCATTTTCACTGCCATGAGAACTTCAAACAATATAGTGGAAATTTTTAAGAATATTAACCTTGAAGAGCCTAGTGACACTGTATGGAGACCTTTAAAGTGTAGCCGAGTGGCCGTGCGACACCGTATGGGTACGCCCAGTCCATTAGTGCGCACAGTGTTTTAAAATCTAATTTTAAGATATAAATTCTTGTTCTACTTAAATTATTTTTGGGCACCCGCTTTATAAGTAGACAGTCTTCCCTCCTGTGTCATCTAACTGAATACAGAGTCTGACATTGCAATTCATGCACTTTGTCCAGATGTAACTCCATTTGCCATGCAAAGAGCACACACGACACCTCAGTCTCGTATTAGAGGAAGTTGGCCAGTGATGTCTAGTAGCCTCCTCTAATCGTAACGCTTATAAAAGATCGCAATTTCAACTATCCACCATGGCCTCATTTCGCATGGCAGAAGCTGAAATTGAGAGGCCGCTGATAAATGACACTGATTCAGAATGTGGTATAGACGACTCCGAAAGTGGCGAAGAAGCAAGGGGGAATTGTGGGGCTATTCTGAGAACAGTACCTCTGTGTGGCTAGTCCGAGATATACACAGTCAGAGTTTTTGAAGGACAAAGTACGATAAGACTTTGCCCACACTCGTGCATACAGAAAGGTTCTGATGTGACTGGAGAATGTGCAATACAAACGTAAACTTCCTCCCCTTTTGCCAGATAAGACATAGTAAGACAGGATGTCAGCAGCATGCATTTATACTGCAGAAACGTTTTGTGCAGAAACTGTATGCATATTTGTGGACAGATGCTCAAAATTGGGAATTTTTTTTTGGAATCAGTGTAACAATTTTTACAGATTTTAAAATCTGTAAATTACAATATCTGATTCTATATTCTTTCTAGATAAAAGCAGCATTTATTTCGTTTGTTTATTACAAAAATTATAGAAATCACAGCATTTTCAGCAACATGCTTACAATTTTTAATACTCTACAATGACGGACATTTAAATTAACTCAGGCCTGCTGCCATTACAGGAATTTAAATAGCCCATCTCTTAAAGGTTAATATACATTTTTCTGTTTGAAATACAGTGGAGTTGCATCGTATGCAAATTCAACCATACAACCCCCCTAAAGAAAAGACTTGGTGTCTGCCACCCAAGACTGTTCCCATATCTCCTGCTTTGACATCGAGTCCAGACCACCATCAAATAGTGTTTCGGGGGGGAAGAGGAAGGCTAAATCATCAGAATATCCAGGATAAATAGTGAATGTTCAGGTTTACCTTGTTTCTTTTTAATTCTTTCATTTTTCTGTGTCTATTATTTATGTAAATAAAATTACTCTACATTTTACTTGTATGGGTACCCTTTATTAAATACATTATATAAATACATATTACAGTGTTTATACAAAAGGATATACCTTGTGGGTAATTAAGGGATTTTCAATGGGTGCAATTTTAGGTTATGCCTTGTGTTTAGGATGTGACTGTACTGTAAAATGGAAATTATGAAATAACTTTGAAGAATATTTCTGTATATTATAGTCGTAAACATGAAGTACTTGACAGTTACTTGGATCTTAAAATTTATCATAATTTATCATATAAATTTTAACCCTTTTGCCATTATGGGAAGGTGTGTTATGCATAGAAGCACACTGTTCGCTGTGAACAGAATCATTTCTGTAAATATATGGTATGCTGTGACACTGATTTTTTTTTTTCATGAAATTTCAATGCAAGAAGAGAGTTTTACATGAGGTACAAATCTAATTTTGAGAACTAAGAAACATGCAATATGTTTACACGTGCAGGAATTAAATAGTGCCTTCATGTATGCATTCTGATGAGCATGTGATATTGTCCAAAATAAGGTTGATTTACATGTTTTTCTTGCCTAATAGTGAAAGGGTTACATAAGTTACAGCAAATAATACAGACGAAAACAATTAGACTGTGCTGCTCTATGAAAACAAATGTTATGTCACAGTTGGTGGTTGAATGAAATAATTAGTATGAATGAATGAGGGGTAGGCCTTCTCGGCCCTTGCACTGCGACCTACAGTTTTCTATTAATAACTGTACACTGTTATTCCATAAGTTGTAATCTTATCTAGTCATTGGTCTACTTGTAACCAAGTTTTGCCAACTGGAAACTATAACAATTTAATTATTATTAATATTTTTAGGTTTAGGATTTGAGTTTTTCACAACAGTGATGATTTGTGATGCAGTGTTCTAGGTCTGGTAGGTTGGTACTGTTCTAGAATAACATACATCTATTTTGTAACTCAAATATGGAGGAAATACGTTCCTCCATTAACGTCAGGACCCAGCAGGTAGCATGGTAATCCAAAAGACAACATGAATATTAAGATTATTTTTGCTTTTTTTCAAGAGGAAGAGGTAAAAGTACATAAAAATAGGTAACTAGTTTGCCGACTGGAATACTGTTCGGGTTTTCCAAATTGGCCTGTAGGGTTAGCGTTGTCACTGTCATTGGACAAAATAGAGGCGTATGTGACATATTGTGTCAAATTTATGCTACAAATGACGACTGTCATTTGTCCAGTATTTCAGTATATTTAAACAGCTATTAGGCATTGAAATTTAATTCTTGTTTTTCTCTTCTACCAGTAACGCCATTGTGAATTGTCGAATTTTTCTCTTTTGTCCCCACCCTTCTTTGATTACCACGTGCTGCCAGTGACATATCGCCCTATTTTGACGATTTTAACTACACTTCGTGGCTTTCCACGAGGTTTAAGTCCACAGATGGCGCTACAGTTTTAAATATTTTCTTGTTAACTCTCGCTGAATTAGCTTGGTCTCAAGTGAATAACTTCAAGTCACCCCTAAGGGCGGGTGGTTGGCGGCGGTGGTGGGGGATTTTTTTTTTCAGTGAAAGCCTATACCCGCTAAGGAGAGTGTTTTAATGGGCGGCCGCAAAAAGCAAAAATATTCCCTCCCTCTGTCTCTTCCTCCTCCCTTACCCCATCTCCTAACGTATTTCCATTTCCTTTTTCACAAAAATCCTACTGATTTTGAACCAGGGACCTTCCAAACACTAGGCTGATGTCTTACCCCTAGACCACCAGCACCACTGAAATTTATTTTCTTTAATCTTCCTCTTAAGTTACATCTTCGGTTATAATTACAGAAAAATCTTATTAACTCCATTTGTTTTATAAAATACAAATGGAGTTGGTTCCGAACCTCGGAACTCCTGCACATTAGACCAGTGTCTTACCCATACACCACCAATGCCACGGAATTGTTTACCTTTAATCTTCCTCTTATATTACATCTGTTATAATTACAGAAAAATCTTATTAACTCCACTTGTATTTTATAAAACTTTCGCTGGTTCCGAATCTCGAAACTTCTATTCGCTACGCCGGTACTTTACCAATAGGCCACCAATGCCAGGGAAAATTTTTACCTTTAATCTTCCTCTTGTGTTACATCTTTTGTTATAATTACAGAAAAATCTTAGTAACTCCATTTGTATTTTAAAAAACTTTCGTTGGCTCCGAACCAAGGAACTCTGGCACATTAAGAGAGTGTCTTTCCCATACACCACCAATGCCGCGGATTTTTTTCCTTTAATCTTCCTCTTATGTTACATCTCGCTATGTAATTCCAGAAAAAATCTCATTACAAAAATCCATGTGTTCTCGAACCACGGTCATTTTCTTCATAACGTCGGTGCCTTACCTCTAGACCACCAGAACATCTATACTATAGCTTTCTGCGATCCTCCTCATATTCTACGACTTGGTTTATAGCTGCAGAAAAATCGTATTTATTCATTCACTTTTCAATTTCTATTGACAAAAGACACCGTGGTGTTGAACCCGGTACCTTCCCAATACTATGCCAATGTCTTACCCACGTACCCCCAGATCTAGACAAATTTGTTACCTTCGCCTTCCTCATATAGTATGACTTACTTCCTACATGCACAAATTTCTTAAATCTTCTTTCTCCCAAAAATAGTCATGTCTTCAAACCACGTAACTTCTAAACCATACGCCAGTGCCTTAACAAAGGAACACCATGGTTATGACAACTATTCGCCTTCGCCTTCCACATATCCTACCTCTTCGTTTCTACAAAATTCCTCTTTACTTCTTGCTTCATTTCAGCCATTTTACGATTTACCGTTGGCCAGTCACTTTCTCTTAATTTAGAGCCCATTCAGACGCTTATGACCAGATCTTTGTTTTGAAGTAGCTTCACTGTTTGGCCTTTAATAAGAATCCTTTCTGATGTCAAGACGGGTCTATCCCTTCTCTCTTGTCAGTCAATTACTTTCTATATTTCGTCCTTCCTCCTCTAAACTGCATGTCACGACCTTTACAACTGTACATATATACCGCACATGGCTTTCTTGGCAGTATATGCACATGGTGTTTCACGACTTTAGGGCATAACTGCAGGAGGTGATTTTATAGGTCTTTGTGATCAATAAAGTTCAGATAAACATGTGTCCGATTTTGGATGGTTATGGAATTATGACCGTTTTAAACTCCGAATAGAAGGTAACGATTAGACAATAATCGGTACAAAATAATAAACCAGCATAATACATGATACATTTAAAGTATGAATGTAAAATTAACTTCAAGAAATTACCTTTAATTTGAATTTATTGGTGCTTAACGCTGATTTTCGAAAATGCCACCGCCGGCATATCTGTTGCGTTACTTCTGACTTGGATATCAACACTGGTGTTCCTTCAATGCTGCTCTATCATTTCCATCAAAGAAACCACACACAACCTGCATGCCAACATATTCAGCCTGGTAAACTGTGCCATCTCACTTCATTGTTATCACTATTTTGCCATGATGAATATGTGAATACATCATGAACATCTTGTGACATTATGAAGGCTCCATCACACAAGCACACAAATAAATCAAGACTAGAATTTGAAATGTTTTATCTCTGAAACAGTGGTGAATTTAACTGTTTTTTTTCAATATACATATTCTGCACCAAATCTCGTCAACATTCTCCTAAAGTTTGAGTCATAAGAATTTGAATCATCCTATATATAATTTCTCACTGAGCAATAAGTAAATTCTGTAACTCGTAAAATTATCATTAAGACAAATTATAAACTTCTATAATAATCTCCTGTCAGTCTTTCTTTCTATCATGTATAGTTGCCAAATAGTTGTCAGATTCCCAAATATATGACTGTTTTCCTGGGAAAATAATACATTTAAGAGTAGTATTCTTCTGTGACTGTCGACAAAGTGGGTTTGGCAAAATGGGGAAGTCTTTCATGTGAAATACCAGACATAATTGTGATCACATCATGGAATGCTTCGTGTAAATGAACTGTATATATTGTAAGTTGTAAAATAATTTATTTTTACCCCATTTATTTTTGGTGGCAAGAGCCTCTGTTATACTACAAACTACTGTACCTTCTGTTTATAATTTCAATTAAAAATTAATTCTGAAATATAAAATATCTTAGACTGTTTCTGATGACAAATTAGATGAATCCATTATCTTACCAGAAAGTCATCTTTAGCCTCTGTTATACATCACCATCACACATGTTATATAGTTGCTTTGAAGTTATATATGGATATACAGACTTTCCACATGGAATGTTGACTGTTGAAGGTATAACGGATGCTGTAGTACTTCGTCTTGAACTTCGAAATTTTAATCTGTATAATAAGGAACCAGCAGTAGTGGACAGCTCAGTAAGATATTACTTGTATTTGCTATATCTGTTCAGTTTTTTAATTATATTTGATATTTAATTTTCAACTAACCTTACGCATATCCATTAACATCATTGCTACTTGTGCATGTTTTTACACTTCAGAGGAACATCCTCTCTTATGTGCAGTTTCATTGAATTATCCAGTATTTATCGTTTTTTTTTTCTACAACTTCTTAAACAAATATAATCACTAAAACATTGTATTTAATACATAACTTTTTAAGTGTAAAGTGGCAGAAAATGTAAAACACTAAAAATCACTTTCTGATTAAACTAGTTCCATCAATAGGAGTTATGTTGTAAAATCTCTGAAACCAAATTATTTTCCATATATGGCATTAACTATAGTTTATTTTTATCCATAACCTCTCCACATTAGGACATCAAGTTTTGAATTGATCAAATTTATTATTTAACACTTCGCTTTCCACAGTTCTCAAGAACACTTTCACATAATCTTGAAAGCTGAATACACGTAATTCTTTGCCTCTTGTGCATAATAAAAATTTGTCAAGAAATATTTTCTTAATATGTAGAACATTTTCTTTTATTTCTTCTTCAGTTATGATGGAAACATATAAAGTCTGATCCCCAAGCAATTTAATTTACATGAACTAGGTCATCACAATTTCTTTAAAAGAAAATATGAGTTAAGACACTGAGAAATCTATATCATATACGAGCACTTTATGAAGTAGTGAAAAAGATTCTAAAAATAATTCCAAATAAATTAACTGACTCTTGTATATTTTGATTTGAATTAATGATATTATAAAATAATTTACTAAACAGTAGTAACATCAGTTTAATTTTACTTCATTATTAAATATGAAAGATTCTCATGAACATCTCTATAAAAGAAAAATCTGTTACTTGTGTACTGCAGAACTGTAACCAAATTGATACCAAATTATCTAAATGGTTACAAAGAATTTATACATTACTTATAAATAATTTTAAGACTTGACTCAGATGTGGAAATCCCATCTTCATATAAATACAGATAACATAGTCCTCCTTTCACTAACTGGACACTGGAAATGATTTTGGAAATAATGTGACAAACACTTCTGATTTGTGTTGGCCTTAAGGTTCTCACAGCAGTAACTATGAAGAGTACTATCTCCTTAGATGTAGTGCCATGTAGTTTGGTAGAATTTTATTGAAGTTTCAAAGGGACATACTCGTACTTCCTACATCTCAGGGCTCACTATGTGTTCTTCAAGCTTGAAAATCAAGGGAATATGTTCCTAAAAAAGTCCAAGAAATTCTACTGGACTAAGTGATATTACACCACAGAAGGCATTATTCTCAACTTGAGACTTCATTAATGCGTCCACTTACATGTAAATTATTAAATTTTAAACTAAATGTAATTAAGAGGAATAATTCAGGAGCTTCAGACTACTTTCCTCAATGGTGTGTACATTTCTTTCCTTGATGTTATAAAAGTTCTTGTAAAAACATTCAGAGAACAGCAAAATGGAACAAGTCATTGAACCATCTTGGAGGAACAAAAACCAAATGCTTACATGATTTCTAAATTGAATACACCTTCTCGCAATAAGTTAATCATGTGAGAATTTGTCATGATGTCATAAAGGATATGGAAGTATCCAGAACACTAATTTCATGTTGGAATTTACACAATTTTCAATTGGGCAAACACAAAACCAAATACAAATTTGAATAATTTACTTAAATAGACATATACATGTACTTCTACTACGTGATTTTCCTACTGCTGTACAACTTAAGCAATTTAATTGAATTTAATTTAACTCCCTATAGTGTAGGATCATCCCTGACTGCAAATGAGTATTAAGAAGTTTGTTTTAATTGTTGCATATGAGAGGCAGAGGGATGTTTTGTTTTCAGTATCATTAAACAGTGAACCACTTAAAAGAGGTTATGTTTTTGGATACATGTTAATTGATAATTCTTATGAACGGAATCATAGCCCCCTCAATATTTGAACACAGCTGTTGAGTCACATTTTTCAATATTTCATTAAAAAGAATTCTGCCTAATGTCATTATTTTCTTTAGTTACAAATATGCATATATTGATAACATTTGTACCGTCATTCCAATTTATGAGCAAGTTATGATTTTGAGAGTACAGTCATGTGGGTCGCAATGGCATATAGTTAGAAAAAGCTCAATGATTTGCAGGGACATACCACCTCCATCTTCAGGGCTAAAGAGAAGAGCTTAGGTTGACATCCACAGCTTTCTGGTTTCTTGCTTGGCCTTCCCTTTGGTCATGAAGGTGGAAGTGATATTGTACTCTGAAACATTAGGCCTTCTCCAAACTACATGACATCAAAGCCCAGATTACCACTCCCCTCAGTCATTATGAGAACCTTAAATCCAGTGTAACCGTACTCTGGACTTGCGACGTCTTCGTCAGAAGCGCCTCTTCTTCACTGCTCCTCCTCACCCTCTTCTTCTCCTTCTTGTTGATGACGCCACCTACCTTTTTATTTCTTCTTAATTTATTTTCTCAGGGTTAGGATTAAACTTCTCAGGGTTGATAGGATTAAGTTTCTCAGGGTTGATAAGATTAACAAGGGTAAGGTTGTTGGGAGCAGTAGAGCTGAGTTCTCTGTCTCAAGGTCTTAATGGACCACACTTAGAAAGGCAGGTAGAACACTTATGCAACACCACCACACTTGAGTTCCTGAGGTATTATTATTACTCTTGATCAGTTGCGACACTTTCAGTTTACAATTTATCAAACACTTGTTACTGTCGGACTGTTTGCTACCTTCTAAATTTAGCTCATCCTGTTTTAATATTATTATTATACTTCTAACCGTGGTTTCACACTTCACAACAGATTATTACACTTTATCATTACAGCTTGTTACTATAAAGTTATTTCTCATCTAGATAGCCCCGTAAGTGACTTCACATCTGGTCCTTTCTAGTCCCGATTTCCGACTTCGCGTCTGGTTCTTTCGACTCCACGTCTGATTCTTTCGACTCCCGGTTTTTGACTGAGTCTGACAACTGACGCTTCCTCGGACGTTCAGTTCCTGGCTTTCACCAGCGTCCTTGTTCTATCACACACTCAAATTTCCGTGATTGGTCGGTTTAAAATTTAGAGGTATTCTAATTAGACATTCCTCCAATCACTTTAACTCTTACAAAGGGGTGAAGAAATTCTGTCTTAACGAACTCCTGTCAAAAAAGTGATGAATGTGTAGCGTGGCTTGGGTTCTAAACCCATCACCCTGCTAAAATATATAGCTTGTAGAAATTTGTCAACTAAAGAACTCACAAAAACTTCTTTAGCCATTCTTTATGTAACTTTCCCTTAATAAATCTTCAACACGTATCTTCCTGCTTTTGGTGTAAGCGTAGGAAGACGGTAGCTCTTAAATACAAGAATTGACCTAAGTCCCACTACACTTGTTCATGTCCTTACATTCAACAATTAAATTTCAAATTAATAGCATAAATAATATTTAAATAGACAGCACAGCAGTGGAACGGTTACACCAGTTTACAGTAATAAAAATGATGGAACTGGTAAATTCTCCACACAATTAACAATATGTTGAAGACCTAGAATGTTTTATTTTATGAGCTACAAAATGTATTGATATATTGGGTTTCTGGACTTTATCCATCGTCCTGGTTTTTAAGATAACAAATAAAAACACGACGTTTCGGAAACTGGATCTGTTTCCGTCCTCAGGTGAAGGAAAAGGGGAACACCTATTCTGTTGGGTCTGTTAGAAAGAGCTAACCTCAATCACTGGACCAATGAGTGGTCCAGCTCTTTCTAACGGACCCAACAGAATAGGTGTTCCCCTTTTCCTTCACCTGAGGACGGAAACAGATCCAGTTTCCGAAATGTCGTGTTTTTATTTGTTATCTTAAAAACCAGGACGATGGATAAAGTCCAGAAACCCAATATATCAGTGTGTTATACACCATCATCAGAATCCTATAGTAACTACTTACAAAATGTATGTTTTGTAAAAAATTCAATAGACCATTTTATAACCCTTTTACTGACTGAATTTACAATTTGTACTAATCCTCACTATTAAGCACAATAGACCGCTGTAAATCACAGTGCAAGGGTCAAGAAGGCCCATCCCTTATACTTTCATTATACATTCAATCCTCACTATTAAGTAATGTTAAGTTTTTGTCTCAGTTCAATCTCTAGAATTTTTTTTGTATGTGTGACAGCAGGTATTTTTTTATATTAATGAAAGCACACACTGCTTGATTTTCCCAATTTAGAATATCTACGCAGAACAAATTCTAAGACTTCAGAATAAATGCCTGAAAGTTGTTAGAGGACTTCAGTGTGTGTAAACTACATCTTATCATGTAAGGAGCTACTTCAAATTTATCCCCCTCATATGTCATATGTGTCAAAACAGGTGAAGTTACCTGACCAAGCAGACATCCTGCAAACATCAGGTTATGCCAATGGGCTAATAAAAGTTCTAAGATTAATTTACACAAATATAGCCAGTGTATGTTTATCCACTCTGTACTACTTAACTGTTACTAATGTTATATTTTAGCGTCCTGTTGCACTGATTTAAGTCCATGATTTATTTAATCCGTCTTGCAGTGCATACATTCATTTATCTCCTTCTTTCCCTCGCACTACATGTTTCGGCATAATAATGCCATCTTCAGGTGCTTACTTGTCCACGTCAAACCAGTTCATTGCATGCCATGTTCACACATTAAAATAACTAAAATATGTATCTATCATATACATTGTCAAACGTTAAAAATATTAAAATTGTTCAGGATACCACATCGCTACGTCGCCCCTCACTACGTCAGTCACGCCNGTGAATTTACATGATTTCAGAAGTATTATAAAATTTGCTATTTCATGAATTTTGAATAACCATATCACAGCTATCATGGCTGACACAGAAGTCTATTTTTCTGAGTACAGAAAATATCTGTCTGGTGCAAATTGATAATGATTTTATACAATAAATTTCTAAATTTTTAGCTCATAGAATCTCTGTCACACCTGAGTATTATCCTTGTATAATAATCTAGTAATTTTCAGAACTATATTGATTTTGAGTCATAAAACGTACTTCTGGAATTTGAAATAAATTAAGTCGTTTCTATTCCGTTCGGAGTGCTTGTTCTCGCCATCTGGTTGTCAGATGCATTTGCAGTCTGTGATGGAGATTATTTCCTTAATCTGACGATCCTTAGTGGTATAGCGGTGTACTTTATGATGTGATGGGGTGCATAAAGACTGCTTGCCATAGAGTCCTGATAGGCATTTACTGGGGTCTGCATGATCCCTATACAGACATTTTTGTATCTGTGCCCCAGGGCATGACCCTGTACACCGACCAACATCAACTTCCTGTTAATAGTACAGACCAGTAAGTGATAAACAATAAAGCATCATGTGTAAAATGTAAGTAAAGTAAAGCTATCCCTGTAACAGGCCGTGAAGGCCCATACGGTTGTGAGATGTTGAGGGTCCCACATTTTCTAGACAGTTGGCTCAAAGATGACAGTAAGGTTGTGAGCCTTAAGCGCCGGCCGTGCTTTACTCCCCAGGAAAATTATTTAATTAATTCCTGGTACTCATTTCTGTTAGAGGCTGAGTTGACCCCAGGGCCATAGTGTGGCTGGAAGGATTAGGTCAATTGAAAAAATCCATTGACCTCATCAGGACTTGAACCTGCGACCTTCCGGCTTGTAGCATAGTGCCTCAACCAACTACGCTACCGCATGCCCCCAAATCGAATGGAATGTTATACACCATCAACAGAAACCTTCAGATTAAACGGAACAGAAATGGTTCTTGGGTGATTTAAGGCTTCTGTGGTGATGACACAGAACCTGATAGGCAACTGAGTAACTTGCAAAACATATGAGAGATCTCACAGCACAGAGTTAGTTAATTATTGTATCAGCCTGGATATAAGGTGAGTCCCCTCCACCCCACAAACAATGCTTCCCAGGTAAGAGGGGTCACCTTACTTCCGGGTCCTTATGAAGAAAATGAGGAGTTCTAGTTACTAATTCAAATGAGATTTGTGAAAATAACTAGAATTATGTGTAACTAGTACATTTTTAATTTATTATCTCTTAATAGTATAGATTTTACTTTTTTTTGCTAGCAACCCTCAGAAATAAATGACAGATTCATTTTTGTAAAAAAAAAAACTTTTTTATTCTGATTTTCTCGTTGGAAAATAGGTGCCACCTTCAGGCCTGTACAGTGTCTGGTTAGTTGGCTACTGTGAGCACTGCATGCAAACATGGGTAACACAATGAATTTTTCTCGGGGGTGTCCATTTCACAACAGGGACAAAGAATGCGAAGAGAATAACTGGTTTTGGATGAAATTTCTACGTTTCTTGGCTTATAACCGATATTAATATGAGATATTTCATCCCGTCATAGGTTTAACAAAGAATGTGCAACTGTTAAAATAAAAAATGCAGTTGTCAGGCTTTGGAAATCATTTATGTAATTATTAGGACAATTAATTCATGGAAGTCTGGAATGGGCAGGACGTGTATTAAGCATGGGAGAGATGAAAGATGCACAGAATATCATAGTTGGAAGACGTGAATGGAAGAAATTGATTATAAGAGTGTGAACTGGATTCATCTGGCTCAGCATTTGGCTTTTTGAGGATAGTTTTTGTAAAAGAAGAGAATTTCTTGACGAACGAGTGTCGTCGTGCGTATTAGGCAACTTCTCCACCAAATTTCTTATGTGGGGAAACATATAATGCAGGCTTTTTTAGTTGGGCAATGAGACTCATGTCTATAGGTTATCTGAAACGACAGGGCCTTTGCCTTATTTAAAAAGTATCCCTAAATAAAAAATTCAGTTATTATGTGTTATATGATCCAAGTGCACAAGATACTAAACAACGAATTCCAACCGAGTGAAAGTTATTTGTATGACTGTAACGTAAATACGTACGTATTAGTTTCTGGATGTATAGCTCCACTCAGTCTTAACATGAGCACGAAACAAGGAGGTGTCGCGCTTTGCTAAAATATTAACTTAAATGTTTATAATATTTGTAAATGCTCTGGTGGCTTGAATCATAACTCTTTAACAGTCTATGATTAAAAATAACTTATTTATTTTTAATAGTTTAAACGATTAATACTCTGATATTTGAAATCCCTTTATTGGTTTTATTATAAGGCAATAGAATTATAACACAATAGGAGATGCAAAGGGCTAAGCTATCCCTGTAACAGGCCGTGGAGGCCCATAGGGTTGTGAGATGTCGAGGCTCCCACATATTTTAGTCATTTGGCTCACAGATGGCAGTGAGGTTGTCGGTCTTAACGTGCCGGGCGCCCTTTAGCCCCCCCCCCCCAAGGAAGATTCTTGGTACTCATTTCTGTTAAAGAGACCGAGTGATATACCAGGGATATACTGTGCCTGAAAGGATGAAGTACATTAAAAAATAACTCCAGAAATGCGTCGTAGGGCAACTGGATCCGGCAAGCTTTTTCGAATTTGACGAGATTTTGGTTGTTAAGCAATTACGTGGTACATATTAAAATTCGCTAACTACTTAACTTCGTAGTGTAGGGCCCGTATCAGAAGTTTAAAGTTGATTACAGTCTTATGGATTTGTTGTGTAATTTGGAAAAAGCCAAAAGTTTTGCAGGGATTTGACTCCTGCTTCTGTTTTTCTTTGCTTGACTCTTTCATCGATCCTAAAGACGGACGATATACAGGATGATTCTAAATTATTGTCAGTGTTTTCGTGACCTATAATTTCAAACAGGAAAGAACAAAATGAAACTGGTCATGGAATATGAAAGCGTTACTCAAAGGGTTTGATTATTTTTAGAATGAATACTGTAGAATGCTAAACAACTTCAATATGCTCGCCTTTATTATTTCATAAGCTGTTTTATTTTGTTGTTTCTGGCTTGAAAATTATAGGCCACGGAAAGCGCGACAATAATTTAGAATCACGTTGTGTGTCCTCCGATATGTCAGGCTCTCTTAGAATTACACAGCGTTACAACTAAGAAGACCTTGTTATTCATACTTTTCGCCAAGAGAAAATCTAATCGAACAAGTTTTAGAGTTGCTCATCTCATCAAGAAATATATATCTTTTTTTTTTCCTTGTCACTACAGCCCCAGTGGGCTTAGGCCTACCTCCGTGAACTTCTCCGTTCACTTCGGTTTTTCTAGATCTTAGACATTCGGTAGGACTCCTTGGGCGGGTGATCAGCTCGTCGCAAGGCCTCTACCTGTACACAGACGCAGAAAAACGCACACAAACATTCATGCCCTGAGTGGGATTCGAACCCACGACCTCGGTTTCCGAGCGAGCGAAGACAGTGCACGTCTTAGACCGCTCGGCTACCGTGACCGGCATATCTCTCTTTTATGGAACCCTAAATTCAGTTCAATCAATATTGTGGCATGTACACCCGCTGCTTGGCAACAACCGCGGAAGGAGCAGCTATAACAACAGCCGTGTATACAATGACGCATACAGAAACAACGACAATAACAACAACGCATGTGTTAAATTAGAAATTATAAAGTTAGAATATCTTCTAGTTACATCAAATTCAGAGGCCGCACCATAGCTCAAGCGGTTAATCGCTGGCTTCCCGCCGCGGCGGCCCGGGTTCGATCCTGTCTCTGGTGAACTGAGTTTTGCGGTGGACAAAGTGGCGCTGGGGCAGGATTTCTCCGAGTATTTGGGTTTCACCTACCAATCTTCATTCCACCAATTACTCCACAATCACCCTTACCTATCATCTGGGACTGGTACAATAGGGCACAAGTGGCCCCAGTACAAGGGACTTAGTCCCACCCCACTAGCAATAAAAAATAATACATCAAATTCATACCAACTTCCTTGGAAAACCCGTTAAATTGTTGAAGAGTAGGCAGGGGAAGTCTCAGTGACATGGCAATAGTGTAAACATAACTTCCTTCATAAAATAAAGAAAAATGGGGTAAAAAGCAAATGTTACTTGGGTCTCGTTTTGCCCCAGTCGATACCGACACGCTTGTGAAGTGCGTTCAGAATTCTCTTCTGAATACGTAATGACAATGAAATAGTCGAGACAGTTCATTCTCTTGTTTTTACAATACGCGTGTTTAAAGAATCCACTCACGTCTCATGCATACAGAAGGTTTGGAAAGGACGATTTTTTTTAGGTGTTCTTATAACTCTGTCTGAACAGATCAATGGTCTTAATAAGATAATATATTGTCTTAGTTTTTATGCATAAAAAGGAATGCCGAAGTTTAAAAATGCGCATTAATTATGTGTCAAGGAACCTATACCAAGAAAATTCACATAGACCGTTTAGTGTTCGAGGCATTTCTTTGAACTTGACCACGATTATAAATTATTTACAAGCCTGAGAAGAATTTAGTAGAATGCTAGGAGAATGGTGTCTAGTTCTCATGAATTTAGTCTCGTAACTGGACAAACTGTGAATTCCTAACACAAAATATAGTGCGATAGTGAGACCGTTCCCATGCCCATGAATATGAATGTCACTGTCTTGTTAGATGTGACTTCGTGATATCTCATAGAAAGTTGCTAACGTTTCGGAGGAACCTGCTGCTTCCATTTTCAGGACAAAAAAGGCTAACTGAAGACAGAGGCAGCGAATTTCCCCAAAACTTCGGCAACTCTCTACCAGACTACACGATGTAACATCCTAGGAGTCATTATCTTAAACAAAAGAGAGTGATTTATGTTTGTTACCTATTTTTCAAGGTAAGAGCCAAGTGAGATTGAAGGCTGTTTTAGAAAGGCGGCATTAGGGCCCACATGGTATTTGTAGGATCTGCGGTTCTCACATCAATGGTCACAAAGTTTTCTGTTTTCTGAGATATAACATCATATAAAAGAAAATGGCGAAATCCCTGTGCATAACTGATTAAGCATTACGCCATGAAGACGTATGGTGGAATGGATGTATAGATCCACGTATTCTCGACCTTGGCATTAGTTAGAGATGGGTGGTTCCGTTGGATGTCAGCCGACGTTTCGGGCAAACCTGTCTCATCCATCTTAATCGCTGAAGAGTGAACCAAGTAAGAAACCAGCGCGAGGCAGTTATGAAGCAGAGTTCTGCTTGCGTGCCTCTGATTTCCCACCTGCGTCACGCTACTTTCTTGCTTGGCCTGCTTTTCGACCCTGAATTTGGAAGCGACATGTTCGTCCGAAACGTTGGTTGACGTCCAGAAGACTACACGCCGTTATATCCCAGAACATAACACTCCTCAAATATGGTATTTGCCTTATCCCATGAACTAGAGCCCTTCCTGAGACCTTAATGTTCTTTCGTCTAATTGAGAAATTACGCGTCGTACAAATGCCAGCAGCAGCAGCAGCAGCAATAATTAAGATAAATTCACAAGTATTCCTATAGGAGAGATAATCTGAAGAGGAAATATTAAATTATAAACTTATTAATGAAATTCAGTTAATTACATTACAATTTCTCGTTGGATTTTCAACAGGCTTTCCGCTAGCCTGTCTATATATCTGTGTGTGTGTGTGTGGAATTGAAGCGCAACTGTAATATGGCCTTGATGAGCGAGGCGTGCCGCTTTCCGGTTTTGCATGCGAGAAGTAAAAGGAGAACGATATAACAGTGGCGTTGCTAACGTAAATTTTCTGGGGTGTTATCAGTAACGCATCCTGCCTATTATGGAAACCGAAGGTTCTTTATCGCGTTCACAAGACCTTCACTCTCCTTAACTGAGACAAATGTATCTACTTAAGAATCTTCCACCATATTTCTGTAAGACCCAGTTAATATTACACTCCCATCTATGCCTAAGCCCTTCAAGAGGTCTCTTTAGTTTTTCTGACGGAAAATGCATATGTTTCTCATCCCTCCAGGTGCATGCCGTACGCAAGTTTTAATAGAAAGCTTATCCATGGACTTAATTAAATAAGGACCTCAGCATGTAGACCTATACGGGAGTGAAGGTACAGTTCAGCCATTCTTAACCCCGGCACTGGGTGCAGATGAGTGATCAGCTTCATTCCTCTGCAAATTAACCCCCAGGGGAATAGCCCTCATACCCAATGTATAGGAGCCTGGGTTGGTTCCAGAGCCTGTCTGGACGCTAAGAAATCTAGAAAATCAGAATTTTGATCTAGTTGAAATATTTTGAAAATATCCCTTTTCTTATATTGTAGGTTATATCACATTGCCTCTGAAGTTCATTTACTTCAGATACAAATCTGTTGCTACGAAGCAGTCTCACTGAGTGTAATGGTTCTCGTTCTTTCATGTGCTTTTGGTACGGCTTGGTACAATCAAACAAATGTCTGGAGCCCAAGGGAAAAAAATGTGAAACGCATAATGTAGTTTTTTAATGTTCTCATAATATAAATGATCAATGGTCACATTTACACCTGTCGTACGCGTAACTTTATTTTGAATGGACCCAAAATAAAAATAATCCCGACAGATCAGTGTTTTCAAGGGTGACGACAAAACACAGAAATTGGAACTTATACCCCTAGCAAGTCGTTTTGGTGCCCAAAGGGATAACGGTACCACACTAGCATAGAGAATACACGCGAGATCGAATCCCGATGAGTAGTTCATTGGACTTTTCAATTGCTTTAATCCTTCCAGCCCCACTATGGACCTGGGATCGACTCAGCCTTTAACAGAAATGAGTACCAAGAATCTTCCTGGGGATAAAGGGCGGCCGGCATGTAAGGCTGACTAGAAGATGTGGGAGCCTCGACCTCTCACAACCCTATGGGTCTCCATGGCCTGTTACAGGTATACTTTTAACTTTTATATATATATATATATCATTACTTCATTGTGGCTTACATATCTTTTGCAACATAGCGACAAGCTATAAAAATCCTCATTACCAGTTATTTCTTTGATTTAAAATTTAATTCGCAGAATAAAATATCGTGATTCTTCGAATCGGCAGTCTCAAGGGAATTCCCCTTCTATTCCAAGATCCCGCTTTAGAATTCTAGGAAGCTGTCTGTATAATTTTA
>NW_019745089.1:0-53814 GCF_002891405.2 Cryptotermes secundus
TTTACCACGCCGTTGCCTAACAATAGCCGTCTCTTAATGTTCCAATATTCTGGCTTTCAGCCATCATGTCACAATATTAGGTTACTTACTTAGTCGACTAAGAGGATATATTCACTGTTGGTGAGAGCTGCAGTAAGTTTCTACAGGGGTTGTTTGATACTCACTTCACCTTGATGATGAAGGCAGTATGGATCATCGAAACGTCTGAGGCACGGTCCATATATACATAGTACCATCACCGAACGCTGAAGACACGTAAGAGCACCAAATTTTCTATTCTTTGACTTTTCGGTGCGAATTACAGTGCAGATTGCCTTTCGCGCTGCATCTGCTAGGGGAACGAGTGTGTGTCATCGCCACTTAGTGACGTAGACCGTTACGTCATCATTAGAAAGTTTATATTTTCACCATACCTGCCGAATCCTTACACCTGTAGAAAGTATACTTACACAGGACTTTTCTTCCCGAAGGTTGTCTACTCAGGAAACAACGTACCCTGGTTTGTAGCACATATAAACTCAGCGCATTTAATCATATTTAGCTAGCGTGCAATGAACATGGAGCCAGGATAGCATAGCCGGTATAGCGACTGGCTATGGGCTGGACGGCTGAGGGGACGGAGTTCGAGTCCTGGTAGGGACAAGATTTTTCTCTTCTTCACGTCGTCCAGACTGGTTCTGGAGCCCACTCAGCCTCCACTCCAATGGATACCGGGGTACTAGTTCAAGAGTTAAAGCGGTTGGGTCGTGAAACTGACAACTCACCTCCAACTAATGCCGAGGTCAAGGATACCCGTACGTGGATTTATACATCAACTTCCCCATACGTTTTCATGGCGTAGTGCTTAATTAGTTAGGCACAGGGACACATGATCTCTTTTTTCATTGGCGCTACAGCCCTCATTTGGGCCTAGGCCTACCTCCATGAAACTCCGTTTCACTTCGGTTTTTTACTAGATCTTAGACATATGGTAGGACTCCTTGGGCAGGAGATCAGCTCGTCGCACACAAACACAGAAAAACGCACACAAACATCCATGCTCTGAGTGGGATTCGAACCCACGATACCGGCTTCCGAACGAGCGAAGACAGTGCGTGCCTTAGACCGCTCGGCTACCGTGACCGACCATGACCTCTTTATGCCGCGCACAAATTATTTCTGCGTAGAGCTTGAGGTTAAGAAAATTATTATAGCATGAACGGAAGCGGAAAGTCCCAGAAGAAAATAAGGAGCAGCTACAGGAGCAGCCTTGTTAGGTATGCAATGTAATTAACTTGAGGGTGTGGCTGGTTGCGTAAGACGCAAAGTTGGCCCATGTGGAGAAGTTCCTGTCGGGGGAGGTTTGTTGACATTGTGATATGTGGTATGTACTCTCTAGGTTACGAAGGGACAGCCAGCCATGTTGCAGGTTTCCTGTCTTCTGATTAGACATACCAGCCCCCCCCTCCCAGCCTTAGTAGCGATTCATGAGTGAGGAGACCCCTCTAATCGTTTTAAGATATTCGGTGCTGCTGAGTGTGACTGCCCATCTTCGGAGCAGGGTTATGAAGGGAAATGTTACTTGCTAGGTCCTGTTGGAGTCCTGAAACAGAAGAGGGACGATTAAAATTTAAATCATGAGGATAACATTAATGGTGATATCTTCAGGTTTTACTTTATGAAGTTTGTATACTATTTTCCCAATCTTATAAACGGTATACTAAGATCTGAAATATTTACGATTTAGGAATCGAGAAAACAGTTTATTATCTTTGTGTGGGTTGTCGACACCATCAGTAGCTAGAAATACAGAATGCCCAGGAGGAAAGGCCAATATTCTGGGAGGTCAAAGAATCGGTCATTCTAAGCAACAAAGTGTATATGCACATATGTCCTATTCCGAAGGCAACCTCTATGGTCTCGTGGTCAGAGTTCCTGGCTACAGATCCAGAGGTCCGAGTTCGATTCACGCCACAACCACTTTTTCTGAGAAGTAGTGGGTCTGGAACGGGGCCACTCAGCCTCATGAGGATAATTGGCTAGATATTTCAAGGAAATAGCGGCTCAGGTCTAGAAAACCGAAATTAATGGACGTGGAGATTCGTTGCGCTGACCACGCGACACCGTCTATCCGCTAAATTTGGCACTAACTCCGCCGACAAGCGGCGGTCGCTCGATCGGTATAGTTCGCTTGCGGACTAACACCAAGGATTTGTTTTCTAATCCGAACGGTTTTCGAAGATAGAGTTGTTTCATTGTGTTTCAAAACTGTTGATGAGAAAAGAGATATATTACGTGATGTTTGTATTTATTTGTATTTATTGCTCAAATGACAAAAGGTTCACAGTTTACCTAGTATAATATATTTTCTCTATCTCGGAAACCGTTAGGAATAGGACACATGTACATAAAAACTGTTTGCTCAGAATGACCGACACTGTGACCTCCCGGAATGTTTATCTATCTTCCTGGGACACCCTGTATATAGCGTGTAATGTTAGGAAGAGTGATGAATGATGAATTTGAAATTATTATAAGAAAATTATCTCGTTCTAATCTTGGTACTATCCCAGAATTTGCGTAGAGGATCTGAGGAATACCAGGAAATACCTGAATCAGGATTAGCTAATGTCTTGACCATGTTTTGAACCGAAATTCTGCCGAATACTAGTCTACAGAGTTTCTGGTACAACTCGCTCGGTAAAATAGCTTTAGATAATAGAAAATTGATTAGTTATATACGAAGTCATTATAAGAGCTTCAGTATATATACAGTGTTGCAGTAAATGTAATAAGATTTTAAATGCGTAATGTAGTTTATAATAAATTTCATATAGTGTACTTGAACTGTAGTAGGACATCCTTCAACTGTCTTCTTCGTAATACACACGTCCTTTGTTTTGTCCACGTGTCTTCATATACCTGGATAATGTCGGATGTCATGTTGAAGTTCCTACAAATACCAGCGCTGTGTTGATTGTCATTTTCAAGTGTGTTTTCCATGAAAATGAGTTCACATGCATCTGCTTTTTCTCCAACATTACGTAATTAGTAAGCAGCATATTTGAAATAAAGCCTATGTAGACGTTTCCAAATTTTAATGCCCCTCACTCACTCACTCATGGATCTGAGCCCTTCTTAAGGAGCGGCCATTCTGCAGCTACTCAAGAATTTCCCAGAATTTTATGGAACCCGAAGGTTCATTACCGTGTTCACAAGAGCCCTCCACTGGTCCCTATCCTGAGTCTGATCAATCCAATCCACACCATCCCATCCTATCTCTGCAAGATACATTTTAATATTGTCCATCCCCTACGTCTTAGTCTTCCCAGTGGTCTCTTTCCTTCTGGCTTTCCCACCAATATCCTATATGCATTCATCTTCTCCCCCGTTCGTGCTACATGCCCTGCCCATCTCATCTTCCTTGACTTGATCATTCTAATTATACTTGGAGAATAGTACAATTTACGAAGTTCCTCATTATGCAGTTTTCTCCAACCTCCTGTCACTTCATCTTTCTTCGGTCCAAATATTGTCCTCAAACACCCTCAGTCTGTGTTCCTCCCTTAATGTCAGACACCAAGTTTCACACCCATACAGAACTACAGGTAAAATTATAGTCTTGTATATTCTAATTTTTATGTCTTTTAGGCAGCAGACGAGAAGACAGAGGGTTCTAGACTGAATCATAGTTTAATACCACGCTTCATAATTTCAATTTAAATTCCTTCCTACCAGAGCTTTAGACAGATCCTTCGTAAGGGACGTGAGGCAATAATGGGCAGTGTCTGGCAAAGTGTTAGCTACCTTGGGTATAAATTTTCATAGTTTTAGAAGCCAGGTTTCCATCATGAAGCCCTCTCATTATTACACTGCCTTAGGATTGACTCAGTGTTCATTTGAAGACTCAAGCGAGGCAACGTGTTAGACAGGCCTTCCACTCGTGTTGCCTGGACGTGTTAACAAATTTCAGAACGCACTCTCACGGGCTCCTGTCCAAAAACTTTTTCAATTAAGTGTATGCGGCGAAAATGTTGCTTCAAAAACAGCTGACGTCTGGCCATAAAGGGGCTTCCTTGTGTTGTACGGTGCAACTTGAAAATGGGGTCATTTGAATTATTAATATATGCCAGATGCATTGCATAGCCGTGGAAATTTCTGTCATAATTCGTTTCAGATATTCGCAAGGGAATTGTTGAGAACTTCTGTTGAGGCTCTCTGAATAAGTATATGTTCATTTTGATCATTTATAATTTTGTGACAGACGGGAAAGGAACTCTGAGGATATTACTTATATATGAGAAACGTATTGAGACATCCCTTACACTGTGATCCTAGTACATAAAAGAATAAAATTTGTTAATGCGTCATTACCTGTCTTTATGTATGGTACAGTCACAGCTGGTAGTAGTTAGGAATGGAGCACAAAGTGGTAGTTGTAGAAGATATGCTTAATTCAGAATTGTATTGCGTACATTTGCCGAAAGTGTTCCTCTAGATAGCAAGACCACTTAGTGATTATTATTATTATTATTATTATTGAACCGAATGTAGTGTCTGCATACTTAGAGCTCTCTTTCCAAAACATTTTGTTAGGTACTTTTGACGAAGTTCGTTTTTAATCATATCACGTAATTTCAACAAGCTTAAAGCTGTTGTAAGTAGTAATAGATTCGTAAGGTATCGGATGCAACTCATTGATGCTACATTAATTACATATTTATAACTCATTTGCTATATGTTTCATATATGCGGTTTTTTTATGTGCACTCCATATTGGGGACCAGTGGATTTGTTCACGTATATTTTTAGATACGTTTAAAATAAATTATAAGATTTGAGGTTTTCACGGCGGTGACTATAAGTATGAAGAATGCCGTCTTCAGGGATGTGGCGCCATGTAGATCCCGTGTGAACCGACGTTTCGGAGAACATATGGCCTCAATCTTCAGGATAGAAAAATCCGCGAGCGAGAGACATGCCTGAGCAGGTGGCTGCAGCTACTCTGAAGACGGAGGCGATATGTTCCCCGAAACGTCGGTTCACACAGGATCTACACGGCGCCACATCCCCGAAGACGGCATTCTTAAAATAAATTATTTATTCTCCCCGACGTTTTCTAGAATAAGACACAAGTACACAGCCTTCCTCAAATACATATTTTTTTCCATACATGAAAGACGGTTAATAATTTAATTAATATATTTCTTGTTGAGGGAGAGTTGGAATCATGTATAAGCCTGCATTCTTCTAATCTTCTGTATTACTCGTACATTCACGTTGGCATAAAGCTGAAGTGACAATTGGTTCTAAAGCACATTTTTATTTGTTTTAGCCTGCGGACTGAGAGCCATGGAGGTGCCTGGTGCCCCAAGAATCAAATCACGACAGAGCCGAAGGAATGGCTGGAGATTGACCTCCACTCTGTCCATGTTATCACAGCCACTGAGACACAAGGCAGGTTCGGCAATGGGCAAGGTGTTGAATTTGCCGAGGCGTACTTGTTGGAGTACTGGCGACCGCGCCTGGGGAAGTGGGTGCGCTATAGAGACATCAAAGGCGAGGAGGTGAGTGCGACCCCACAAAGTGAAGCAGATGCAGTTCCTGGTTCAGTGGCACTCCTAGATACAGAGATCAAGTAAATTTACCGTTCACAGTTTTGCTTCTTGATACACCCGAGTCTGTATATATGTATGGACACTTGAGCTATGAATTTGCTTTGTGAGAACTCTGGTGTAATGTCCATTAAAATACAAAGTAAAATCTTCTGATAAAAATCTCCCTGGCCTGTAGTCAGAAAGCTAACTATACCGACCGAGCGACTGCCGCTTCTCGGCAAAGTTAGTGCGGATATAGGGTGCCACGTGGCCAACGTAACGGATCCCCACGGCCGTTAATCTTGGCCGACTCTGTGGTCTAGTGGTCAGAGTTTCTGGTTACAGAACCAGAGGTCCTGGGTTCGATTCCCGACGCTACCAGATTTCCTGAGAAGTAGTGGGTCTTGAACGGGATCCACTTACCCTCGTAAGGATAATTGAGGAGTTATTTCAAGGAAATAGTCCCTCCGGTCTAGAAATAGTCTTCTGATACGTTATTTATAGTGTATTGTTATTGTCTGCAGAAATATACAGTTTGTTACATTACGCTTTAGATAAATGTCTCTCTTGCTACGTACTACGTTATTTCAGCTTTCTTCTTGAGGTCTGCGTCTCATGTGAGCGAAAGAAAACATACATAAACCCATCTGCTTTTATAAGTACCTGTATGGAAGACGTCAAAAGGACGAGCATGTGTCATCGAGTGATTCATCGGGGTCGATTGACCACTAACCCCATCTGTCAAATATTGGGGAGTAACTACGCACTTTTTGAGGGCAAATATACGTACACTGTATAAACACAAGTATGTTTATTGGTACATATTGTCACGTATCACAGTGACTGAGACACGGGTTTGGATTGGCAATATGATTTACTGGATACTTACAGGTCGTAACTACAAAATCATTCCAAAAATATTGCTGATTTCAACAATTTACAATCACTCCTCAATAATCTTCTCAGTCTACCTGCGTTAGTCTTCAGGAATTATAACAAAGGAAATACAAAACTCTCACTAAATCACACACTCTCAATACCACTCTACTACAGCACACATAAAGTCTTCAAATCACAGGTCAAATCTTCACAGGCTCACTTCTTGTAAGCTACTTCAACTACGAAATTCCGTGGCTATCTCCTACCGAGAACTGACTCGTCCCTGAACCGACCGAATTATGTCACTTATATGTATAGCCGATGAACGAACACGCATCACAGGAAACACATGTCACGTGACCACCACCCACCGCTTCGTGACGTCACCGCGAACACGGAAAACACAGCCTCTTCTACTGTTGCATATTGGATCGTGTTTGCAGAGCCGTTGCCTGCCAACGCGTTGATCAAATCCGTTACAATATTGTATGTACATAGAAAGTGTCTTTATTTATAAGAAAATAAGTAAAGATACTCTCACATATAATTTCTTGTTTATTTGATAAGAGAATGGGACTATTTCGCAAGCAGAGAAATGGCGGAGAGGGGCATGAGGAGCATCATTTCACTGTTCACTGTAAAAGCATTGATCATTGGAACCAGTATTTGTCGTGACATTGGTTTTATCCCGGTTTGTTAGAGCTCTTCAGATGTTTGTCTGTTGTTTGGTATACGTAGGTGCTTGTGGATGAAGGAAATAATTTGAACGTAACCCATGTATTTATGATCAAAATCCGAAGCCACAAATTCATAATTCTATGTTACTGAACGGTAACTGTTTTGACCTGTATTTATCGCTAGTTTTTTCTTTCCTTTTCTTTCAGCGGTTAAATTATTCTGCACTGCATTTACCGTTTAATGCTAATTCTAAAAAATGAAACGACCTTTCTCCTCTTCTGCAACGTCTAGAGCGGTTTGGGGTTCACTCAACCTCATTTTCAATGGGTACCGGGGGTAATGCGACCAGGGCTGAAGCTGATCACTCACATCCTACTATTGCCGAGGTCAAGAAAACGAGGATCTGTACATCCACTCCCCCATACGTCCTCATGGTGTAGTGCTAAATTAGTTAAACACAGGGATAACTTTACCTTCTTACGTTTTCTTTCAATTTAATACCAGTACAAAATTTAGTTGCTTTGAGAAGAGCAAGACGTATAGGAAAAAATATAAAAAACGCCTAGGCAATCCAAACGTTTTCTGAGATTAAAAGTTGTTTTAAAACAAAATACATCACGTTTTATACATTTAAATATTAGATGCATTTGGTTTAATAACGGTAAACTTTTTCATATCACAGACAAAGTAGCCGAAAATGTATTCTTGATGTGTATAGAAGTAGTCTGGGAAAGTCAGCCACATTATACCGACTGTCCCGCGGTGGGGGTACATAAAATCAGCAGATCCTGAGTAGCTGTCCACTTTGTCCATTAGATAGAGCAGCCGTGTGTACAAGCGTGGTGAATATTGTCAATTCCTGTCTCTTCGAAAACAGTCAGAGTGTGCCTGTTTTGAGTCGAGCTCTGACAGTACGCCTCCCTCTGACTCATGACGTTGCTTCAGTTTGATCTGCCGACATGTGATGAAAGAATTTTCAAATGAGCTTCGAACAAAGTGCATGGTTGCGGCTTGGAGTTGATGGGACACAAATATGGAGAAGGGAAGGGGAGGGCTGCTGCTGCTGCTGCTGGTTGTTACGGTGATCAAAGAAAAGTCTGTGGCTATCTGTTTTAAAAGCGTCCCATCAGTTCGTGGTAATAATCGTTACATGGACTATCGCCGCAGTGGTCCGGGCCAGCCAGCCGGCAGTCGCTGCGCTGTTATTTACAGCCCACCGCAAGAGAGGGTATGAAGAATCAGTAGGAGGTCTTTATGAATAAATCTGTTTTGGTTTCCAGATTATTTTAGCAGACATCATGAATTTGTTACCCCCACTACAGTAATCCATTTGTCTACTCTCTTCTGTCATCCTGATATGAACATGGCAGTTTCAATGCGTGATGGCGTTGTGATTGACCGGTCACAGTGGCCGCGCGGTCTAAGGCTCGCACGCTCGAACGCTGGGTTCGTGGGTTGGAATCCAACTCAAGGCATGTATGTGTGCGTTTATTCTGTGCTTGTGTTCTGTATCTAGATTGCAGCCTTGCGACGGGCTGATCCCCAAGGAGTCCTACCGACTGTGTAAAAGATCAAAGAACTGAAAAAGCGGCCAAGGTCCAACAAAAGGGATGTACAGCCATAGATAGATAGATAGATAGATAGATAGATAGATAGATAGATAGATAGANCAGATAGGTAGATAGGTAGACAGACAGATAGACAGATAGATAGATAGACAGATAGATAGGTAGATAGCATGAAGACGTGTGCTCACTTTTGAGCTTGGCCTTGAGCCTCATTTTTAACAGCAGAACAACGACAGAGGCTGAATATTTTTAATTATGAAATTGGATGTGGTGCAGGGGTTACATTTTATTTGTATTTGGGTGGTGCAGATTTGAATCTCGGCCAGTCCATCCTGATTGAGGTAATATGGCTCAGACTTTCCAACAGATAACCATGACAGTATCTTCCAATAGACCATTGCTGTCTCCTTACAAATCCATATGTAGGCCTACTTTTCCTCCATGGTCATATTGAACTCTGCAGTTGAGAGGAAGTCAGGAATTCATTCATCAGTAATCTGTCAGACGACAGGTCCACAGTCTCTTCCAAAACAATTCCTCCATTTAATGAGATCTAGAGCTTTCTCCTTCAAATAAGAACATCCTCTTCTGTCCCCAAGGTCATCCAGCATCTTCTTACGTCTTCTGGTTCACATACGTGGTGTCTCTGTTTTTGGAAAGAGACTATCCAGGAAAAGTGATAATATGGTAGTTTTTCCATTTGCTTTCCACATCGCAGTACAACAGCCGTTCAAACCACTCTGGTCACGCCTGTTGCTATACGAACTTGAACCATCTCGAGCATCATTTGCTCTGTGCTTCAAGTCGCTGCTGATGACACTGCTTCCGGCATCAGTTTTTGGTTTTTGGTATCCCTCTTCGCCTGATGCCTACCCTTTGACCTGTCCAGCAAAGGAGGCCCTGCCAGTAGCTACGCTCTCAGGGTCCTTGGCATACTCAAACCCTCTCACCACGATAAGGTGGAGGCACCAACGAAGGGGGAAGTCAGGAAAGAGTCTTAAGAAATAGCGTAATTGTAATATAACTTGAATTAATTTCAGGATGTTTTGTGCTGTTTGCACGAATATCGGTATTGAATGTTTAAAACTCCTTGCTCTTATTTTGGAGGTTCCGAGTTCGATTTTCAGCCCAGAAACCGGCTATCCTTACACATTTTCATGTTTTCCCTAGGTCCGTCTAGGTAAATTAAACCGCTACCGTTTCATTTTACATCCTTTGCCATAAGTTATTCACTAACCAACCTTTCAGTCCACGCTGTGTGGACTCAGCTGATGATATCGTTGTTAAATAACTCATAAATAAGGTAACCGTAATAATGCTTTCAGAAACTAAAATGAATCTTACGTAAGAGAGACAGTAACACATTCCCCAATTGGTTTCAGTAACTGACAGTTAATTATCTCGGCTGTAAACCGGCCAGACGGAGATTGTGTAATTCCAGTGTAATAAGAGGACCAAGGAACATTGTGACGGATTAAACAGTTGCTAGACAACGCTTCGGTTAACACGTTCATATGTTACGCAGTCAACTGTGGAAGGTCCTCCGTTGCTAGATAGCAAGTCGCAACATACGTTTCCGTTACAACGAATATGCACGCAGTAACGTGAACTGTTCTAGGTGGTGGTCTCTATTCGGTGCTTCCCGAAGTTATAACGGGAGGACACGTGATAACGCTTAGCAGAATTCTTCGGGAGAGGTTCACATTCATCAGTCTTCACAGTGGAGAAGACACTCGCAGTGCAGTAAGGAATGGAGCCAGCCTTCGAAAGTCATTGACTGTGAACATTTATAATTAACTGTAATTGCAAAGTAGTGCCAATAAATCCAGTCATCAAATCTAGAACCCTTTATTATTAGTCACGCCAAACCTCTCATACGTGATAATACTTGTATAAATATTTATAGCAATTGGGCCAGTCGTTGAGGTATAAATTTATTAGGCAGCGAAATGATACTATTTGAGACATCTCACAAAACTACAAAGATTAAGTGAATTGTCAGGCGAAGCTGGACGGAAGTTCCTCATACTGAGACCACCTGTCGTATCGAAAGGAAATAGGCGATTAGTTCTTCCCAGAACTTTTTGTTTTAAGTACTGAACTTCTTTCTTTAGCAATTTTGTGTGAGAACAGGCATTGCTACAGCTTTTGGGTTTTCAGGTCACTAACGTGTGTTACTCGTTGTTTCAAAGTACGGTTCTATCGCCGTAGAACAGAACTGAGCTGGAATGCATTCGATTATAACGGATATGGCCCGCGAGTCTGCTGTGCTCTCCACGGAAATACCAATACCGCAGTGAAATATAACTTCAGTTTTGAAATTAATTACATATTTCGGTTCTACGCAATATTGGTTTTCAACAAAATAAACGAGGTATGAGAGAGAAGTATTCGATTTTGTATGGGAATTCTAACATTTTTGTTCAAACCGCGTTGGTCATGTAGCCTATTTTCGGCATACAAGTAATGAGGAAATAAATGTTTGCTTTTTGCTGTACCCATGGAAATATGTTGCTCCACTTACAGTCGGCTGCACTAAAGAATGTAATGCAGGCTTGTGAAGTCTGAGTTTTTCACGGCAGTAGATATTCATAACAGCCAACCGCAGTGGCCGTGCCGTCTAAGGCATGAACTGTCTTCGCTCCCTCAGACGCTGGGATCGTGGGTTCGAATCCCACTCGAGGCATGAATGTCTCTGTGCATTTATTCTGTGTTTGTGTTGTTCTGTGTGTGGGTAGTGGCCTTGTGACTGGCTAATCCCCCGTCCAAGAAGTCCTACCGACTGTGCAGATTAAGAAACTGAAAAGCGGATAAAGTCCATTGAAAGACATATCCTGCAAGCAATAAATTACTCCTGATCAAAATATGTTTTTCTTTATTGCTAGTGCGATGGAATTAAGTCCCATGCACTGCGGCCACTTCTGGATCAAAGTATATTAGTAACATGATCAAATAAAACAGAATGGGATGAGCGGAGCAAGTAGTAAGCTTGAGAAGTACATACAAAATCCTAGTCTGAAATCATGAAGGGTAAACAACATTTGGGAACATTTAGGCGTAGATGATGCTAAAGAACTAGTATTTGGGCTGGATTAATCTGGCTGTAGTGATACTTCAGTTGCAGTAATGAACCTGCAGAATCTTCTTTCTACGCGTGAAGACCTTCAGATATGTTCAAAACTTCATGACCCATATTACTGTATAGCGCTGCTACATGTGACGGGCTGTTAGAGGGGGTAGTTGTGGACTGCGCCATGCTCGTATTACCCCTCTCCATGCCATGTATTGATTGCAGGAGGTATTTACAGAATTTAAAATGTTTTGTGCAAATTTCCCCAAAGGGAGAAGGAACGTTAGGCACTCATCGTGTTTGCTTTAATTTTGAAGTTGGTCCTGGTCATTTTGACGTTTCCATATGGAAGGAAGATGAAATAAATGATTTCCCCTCCAGTAATGCAAGAGACTGTAGAAACATTCTTCTCGTTTCAAAGCGATTATCTCTTGTTTGCTCCTTGGAAACGTGAACATTTTCTCCTTATTATAAGTTCTGTGTAAAACATACGTATTTAAAGTTACATCATTACGAAGTCGTGACGCAGTTCATTACATCATCAGTAAGTTACGGGATTAAGTTTGTTGTGTATATGCGCGAGGGGAACCAGAATCGTTGACCTTGAGATCTCGTTAAAAAGGCCGGATTTTCTTAAGTATAGTTGCATATTAAAGGTGAGCACACAGCACTTTTGTTTCCGTATCGTTGCGTACTGAAGATGAACACAGGAATTTTCTTCCGTATATTTGCGTACACAAGGAGAACACAGGACTTTTGTTTCCGTATAGTTGCGTACTGAAGGTAAACACAGGAATTTTCTTCTGTATACGTGCGTACTGAGGGAGAACATAGGGCTCTTTTTTCCGTATGGTTACATACTAAAGGTGAACATAGGAATTCTCTTCCGTATATTTGCGTGCACAAGGAGAACACAGGACTTTTGTTTCCGTATAGTTGCGTATTGAAGGTGAACATAGGTTCTTCTGTATACGTGCGTACTGAGGGAGAACATAGGGCTCTTCTTTCCATATACTTACATACTAAAGGTGAACACAGGACTTTTCTTCTGTATAGGTGCTTACTGAAGGAGAACATAGGACTTTTCTCTCCGTAAATTTGCGTACTAAAGGAGAATACACAGGACGTTTCTTTCCGTGTAGTTGCACGCTCAGAGCGATTACACAGGATTTTTCTTATGTATAGTTGCGTACTGAAGGGGAACACAGATTTCTTCTTCCGTACAGTTGCGTACTTAACGTATGACATATCCCCAGATATGCTCTAGACATACAATAGCAGTCATATCTGGACGCGTTTATTTTCTTCATAGTGCATATCGCAAAGCCTACTCCACACGTTACATAGGGGTACAGTATCGGATCTTCCATTGTTGTAGTCGAACTGCTGCCTAGCAGCGGAAACGTGTTTACCGAGCCGTTACCCAGAAACGGCCGCTGTTCACAGAGTCACTGCTTAGCAGCGGGTCTATACGCCATAATATTATGTGGGCGTAAGTTTCATCACATCAAACCCTGATGATCGAAGAGGAGAGAGTTCCCGAAACGTCTGACAGTGACTCCATATTAACAGGGCTAATCGTCCGAGAAGAGGTTTTCGTTTCTGAAGACACTTTTCGTATAGAAGGAGCAGTATACTGTGCAGACACGTCATCCCTTCCTTTGTCTCCATGCGTGCTGCTAGCCTGCAGAAACACTATCTCCTTGGTCACACCGCTGGCGAGAACAGGGCGACCTCTTCTAGTTTCATGCCTGGCCCACAGTCATGACCTCTGAGAGGTCGCGAGACACTTGTCACGCGAGACGCCCACGGCACTCTCTCTCCCTCTCTTCGCTCTCTTCTCTCCCTGTCTCTCTTATTGATTCGGGCTTCACTTTTCACCACTTTACGCAAATTGGTTGGTAGCCCCAGGGCAGCTAGGCAAGAAATAACCGCGCCTGGTACCCCAGCCACAAGAATCGACCTTATTCTCTGACTCTGTCTTCTTTCCCTTAGCTTGAAACTAATAAACCGAGTTCTAAAGCGGAGTAAATGATTGAAAGCTGCTTGTATAACGAAACGTGAAGTTGGGTTCAAGCAGGAGAAAATTGTGTTTAAAAAGTTTCTGAGGTCGTGCCTTCATCAAATAATGACATAGGGCTCTACATCTTCATAAAAAGGGAGATCATATGTTCAACGTAACAATGGGAACCAAAATCACCTTACCGGAAGTGTTGAACACTTAGGGCTTGTGAAGAAAGTCGTCTTCTGGGATCTGGTGCCGTGTATTCTTGGTTTTAACCGACGTTTCGGAGGAGCATATCGCCTCCATCTTCAGGGTAGTTGAGTTTCATGCGAATACAGATAGCTGCAGCTGCAGCACGTCGGTTAAAACCAAGAATACACGGCGCATTCGCATGCAACTCAACTACCCTGAAGATGGAGGCGATATGATCCTCCGAAACGTCGGTTGAAACCAAGAATACATGGCGCCAGATCCCAGAAGACGACATTCTTCATAGTCATCACCGTGAAAACCTCGAAACTTACTTAGGACTTTTGTTCCTTAACATTAAATACTCAAAATGTAACATTTCCTACAGTTTTGTATCGGTGTGAAACGTGGTCTCTCACATGAAGTGGGCATGATAAGTAGCACGCATGGGGAAGGGTTTTGGTGGGAAGGCCAGAAGGAAGGAAACAACTAGGACTCGTACATAACTGAATGGATAACATTAAAATGAATCTTAGAGAAATAACACGGAGTGGTATGGATTGGATTTATCTGACCCAGGATGGGGATCAGTGGAGGGCTCTTGTGAACAAGGTAATGGATCTTCGGGTTCCCTAAAATACTGGGTAATTCGTGAGTTCCAGAGAAACTGGTGGGCTCTCAAGAACAGCCGCATAGAGTTGGATAATTAGTTAGCTAGTCAGCCAGGTTCATACCCAAGACTTGACGTGCCCTGAGAGATGCTCTAGATACATAATAACCAGAATATTATATTATGGAAACTGTCAGTTCACGGAAACTGCCTCCTAGCTGAGAATTACTGTGTGATAGAAATTTGATGCCTTATGTACGTACCGTATTGCCTACGGTAGCCGAGCGGTCTAATGTATGAACCGTCTTCGCTCCCTCGGAAGCCGAGATCGTGGGTTCGAATTCCAGGCAAGACATGGATGTTTGGCATGTGTATGTGTTTATTCTATTTTTGTGTTGTCCTGTTTTAGGTAGAGGCCTTGTGACGAGCTGATCACTCGTCCAAGGAGTCCTACGGTCTGTAAATTTATCATGAAACTGAGAAATCAGAGGCCAGGGCCCAACGGGGCTGTAGAGCCAGTGAAAAAAGAAATGTATCGCCAGACATTAAGGCGTGTAATATATTTTACAGCTCGAACACTGAGTTCGTGGTTTCGAATCCACTTGGGGCACGAATGCATGTTCTTTCTTTCTTTGTTTTATCCTGCGTAGGTATATGTTTGCGATCAGCCAACCTCTTGTTCAAGAAATGATACCATATGTCAGTAAACAAATTCCGAAATACGGAGAACGGGAGGCTTACGACAGCATCTGTCTCTTGTAACGCACAAGAAAAAGGAGAATTAGGTCACGTGATTTGTGAGATGTGCGTGTATAAAACTTTCAGTGCTGTCCGAATTGTCTTTTGTTAAATTCAGTTTTACGAATTAATAGTTAAATCTTATTTGAAAAACAAATCAATCTTATTTTTTATGAATTAAGCATCATCCTGCACCGAAAACTGGTAATATTTCTACCAGGCAACACGGCGTCAGATCCCTGAATTTGATATTCCTCATATGAGATTTATTTTGAGAGAAGTCATGTTCACATAGTAACATCAACAGCATCATCAGCATTAGTAAAGCTATCCCTGTAACAGGCCGTGGAGGCCCATAGGCTTGTGAGACGTCGAGGCTCCCACATTTTCTAGACAATCGGCTCACAGATGGCGTTGAGGTTATCAGCCTTACACGCCGGTCACCCTCTGTCCCCAGGAAGATTCCTGGTACTCATTTCTGTTAGAGGCTGCGTAGACCCCAGGACCATAGTGCGGATGAGAGGATTACGTGAATTTAAAAATCCAGTGATCTCATCGGGACTCGAACCCGCGACCTGCTGGCTTGTAGCATAGTACCTCAACCAACTAAGCTGCCACGTGCTCCCTCATCATCAACGTTAAGCAATTTTTTTCTTTTTATAATGTCTTTTGTCAGGGTGTGAGAAGAAATACCAGCATCCTACGATCGAACTCTATGTGTATGTAGGCCACGCAGTAAGTATCACACCACCACCCCTTAGAACAGACGCAAACACCAACCAACATACATTAGTGTTTCATCCTCCAAGGGAAGACTTGCTGAACAGCATAAGAGACCACCAGAGAAGTGGGAATAATTTGTCATTCTCTTATATGATTTCTCTTCATTCCCTTCCATTCTGTTATATTCTCTTGTCACTGTGACTCTGCATCCTGCCTTCCTTCACATATTTGTACCCTTCATGTATAAGGATCATGATGTGTTTTTGTAAGCGTGTGAAGACATAAGAACCTGCTTGTTTGTCTCTTTCCTACCCCCTCATCCCCGAACCTACTCACCCCCGCCAACCAATTTATCCTTTGTCTATCAACGTCATCTTTCGTGAAAGAAATTCTCCTCTCTCCAGACACCGTACTAAGATATATTGTGTTGACTCCACACGAGGTGGGCTTCAATATTTTGTCGGCGAACCTGAGCATTAGATCAGTTAGAAGGGCGATTTGACCATTCAAAACAGCTGCCTTATGAGGTGTCCTCTTGTAAACTGAATTTTTATTAGCGAAGTTACCATAGGCGATCATAAATTCCAGTTTTGGAAGGTACTTCATTTCGATCATTCATTATTTATACAGTGTATGTGACAGGTTTATCTCTTCGTGCTTTAGCCTAGTTGCGCATGAGAGCGCGCATGATGGACGGCGGCATGGCCTCCATTGCCTACGCAGAATAAAATTAGATTTTAGTTAGATGAATGACGTTCTTGTAAGATTTGGAGGACCTCATGGTGGTGGCTATGAAGATTACAGTCTTACAGGATGTGATTCCATAGAGTCTGGTAGATAGATACTGTGACGCATATAGCCATTGCTAGGCAACGACTAGCTAAACAAGCCCGCAACAAAGACGCAACCAACAAGAGTGAACCCATTGTTAGACAATACCCGCAATACACGTACGCAACAATAGAACAGGTGTTGCAAGAAGTGTTTTCTGTGTGGGTTCGCATACACCAATTTTTAAGCTACGGCCCAGCATGTTCCAGCGAATACGCAACAATAGAGGACATCCATTGCTGGGCAATGGATGTGTTTTGTGTGCTGTGGTCCGACCCGAGTCTATATAGCGAGAAGCCAACAATAACTGACAGTTAAATATCTGGTCATAAGCCCAGATATTGGGCTCGACACCAAGACTGACTGACTGACTGACCGTCAGTCGCAATGTGACTTTGATTGTCAGTTCAGCTGGAAGTCAGAAAGGTTCCAGTGGAGTTTCTAGTCGGAAGAAAATGAAATGAGTCAAATAGTGAGTTGTCAAGAATTGAGTCAGAACTGAGAGAGTCGTATAGCAGACCTTGGGGAGTTGGCAGTCGAAGGAACTAGACTGTGCCAAGAAGACTTTACATGTGCTGTAGTTACAGTGAGACTGTGATAAATCCGTTGCCAGGAAACGGAGAGTGAAGACTAGTGAAAGCATACTAAGAAGATTCAGTGTGGAGTCATTTTGTAGTGTGAGAATCGACAAAATTTGTAGCTGTAGTTGTAGTTTTAGTTACGACTTGTGAGTGATGAATAATACTTATTACCAATCCGAACCCGTCAATAGCCACTAATATACGTGACAATACCAATTTTGTAAGGAACCTAATTCTTCCAGCTGGGGGNGGGGGGGGGGGAGTAGGTTATTGACTGAACATGATTTCATTCTTATAACAGTACTAAGCGAAGAATGCAGATTGTTAACCTTTACTGTATTTAATATTATCCAGCCCCCTGTAACTTCTTCTGTCTTACATTTTACTCCTCATGAAGCTGCTGTTTTAACGTCTAGAAGTATCGCCTAGTTTATTAATTTTTTAATAAACATATCTTCCGTTTTGTGTTTTTTTAGCCTATTTTCCTGAAGTACGTTTATGTGAATTACATCATGCCTGTGTGTCTGTGTATTTTCCCTATCAAGTTTTAAACGCCTGAACCAGTTTTCATTATACTAGGTATGTATGTCATGACAGCTCATTCCATCTCAGTGGCGTACTTCTGAAATTACTCCCATTAATCTGCGTGTTTGTCTGTGTATCCCTTCTTACGTTTGCTAGACAACGGTTCAGTAAACACGTTCCCGCTGCAACGAAGAATTTTTGGAGGCTTCATTTACTGTGCCGTCCATGTCATGTCAGAAGAAAGTGGGCGAGTGTCTCTTCCTAGAACTTCTTACATTTTCTAATTTTATTGAACAAATAAAAGTTGTATATTTATAAGGATTTTTATCTTTTCACGAGATGCGTAAGTTTAATGATTTTATATTACGAATTCTAGTGAATTTATAATTGTAATGAATATTTTTTGACAATCCACTCTTGACGAAAATTCAGAAGTACATAATCTCAAAGAAGGCCTGATTACGAATGTATGCCAAGGATCGTCAAATAAACATGGCCGTGTGCTCGGTTCCAGTTGCTGATTAAATCCGTCACTTTCATCGCATTCGTTACACCCCAAAATATATGTGTGCGTGTGTACGAGGTAGGTCATGCGGCGAGGAAGCCTATTTCGTTGTGAGCTGTAATTGGCATGTGCGTACGTGTTTACATGGGAACTACACCCTGCAGGATGTGAAGGGCCTGCCAGCGAGTATGGCCCTCACTCAGTTCCAGTCTGTGTGCATTGTGTGTCCGAACCGTGCAGAGGCAGAATGCGTATTCAATAACTCTACCCCAGTGTTGAAATTTTGTATGAAATACAAACATACAGAAAATCAAATGAATTACGCAGTGCGATGAAAAGTATACTCGGCATATCTACTAGAAATTATTGTTTTTGTGTCAGGATAGCTCAGGCTACGGGCTTGGACGGCCCGGGTTCGATTCATGGCAGGGACAAGATTTTTCTTTTCTTCATAGCGTCAAGGCTGGCTCTGGGCCCCACACAGTCTTCTATCTCCGGGGGTAAAGCTGAAGTAGCCTGAAGCTGACCACTCACCTGCATCTAATGCCGAGATCAAAAATGGTGAGCTATAACTCCACCCCCCTATAAGTATAGGTACTTAATTAATTAATTAAGCACAGCGACAACGCTGTCATACTTTTATGGTATACAAGCACAGAAAACCGCCAAGACGACGTCAGGTGCCGCAGAAACTTTCCATAACAACTGCAAGGAGAATTCAATTTTGAAAATACATAAGCCAATAAGAAAAAGAAACGTGATGTTAAAACACATGAACTGTAATGCTACCCGTTGTTTTGTATGCGTACGGAACACAGATTCTACGAGCCGGGATAGCTCAGTCGGTACACCGACTACGGTACAAGTGAACGGCCCAGGAATTTGGGTTCTAATCCCGGTAAGGGAAAGAGATTCTTCTCTTCTCTGTTACGTCAAGACCGCCTCTGAATCCCACGCAGTCCCATGTGCAATGGGAGTCGGGCTGCCAGGGCGTGAAGCTGACCACTCACCTTCATCTGGTGCCGAAGTCAAGAATACATGGCGCTGTATCTCCGCTCCCTTATCTTCATGACATGGTGCTTACCCCTAGAAAGTTCAGTGGTTAATATATATACCACCTGCCTTACCAGGGAGCCGGGATAGCTCATTCGGTATAGCCACTGGCTACAGGCTGGACCAACGAGGAGTAGGAGTTAAGAGTCCCGGTAGGGTCAAGAATTTCTCTCTTACCCCGGGGGTAAAGCGGCCTAGGCGCGAAGCTAAGCACTCACCTGCAACTAGTGCCGAGGTCAAGCAAATGCGCATCTGTACATCCCCCCCCCCCAGTGTTCATTAGTTAAGCAAAGGGGCAACTTTACCTTTTTTAACTTATGAGAACTCTGCATTTTGTCCACAGAGTGTATTTATGCATTAACAGTGATTATTTCCCCTAAACAACATTAACAGGTCGGTCTCTGTAGCTGAGACGTAATGCGTTTCCTTTGAGGTACAAACTCAATTTTATATACTATTTAGAAGAAAAGCAGTGTTTAGAGGGTTAAACATGGAACAGTTTTACTTTTTATCACTAGAATCTGCAGAAGTCATTTTGTTCTGAGATTTAATTACATAAAATTTAGTGTATGTTACAAATCTAGCTTTAGATCAGGTTCAGAGACTGTGGTGGGGCTACTGGGTATCTTTGCTCTATGTCATAATCATAAATCAGTAAGTCCTTACCCTTTTTTTTTTCTTTGAAAACTTTTGTTTCCTTTGTTTGCCACATAAGATTCGAATAGAGTCCCTGTATTCACAAAAGGCATTTAAGAAAACAACACATGTTATATTCTCTTTGTTATATATGGTTAGTTAAAATGATTTATTGAGTCTAATTTAGCTTATACAGTATTAATATGGAGTTCAGTGAACAGCTAGGAGATTTGTTAGTTTGTTTAATTTCATAACTAGCCAATGCCTTTTTACGTTGCGTGAAGCTGACCACACCTTCACCTAAACAAGTCTCAAGTCCCATACTTCACCCGGTCTCACAAAGGTTGCCGACGGACCGCAAGTATTTCAACGATAGAAGTTTCCTGACATTGTGTACATGCATATAAAGGAGGCTGCGGTTTTCACTTACAACCTCCCCTGTCATACACACACACAAGAATCTCACATATTGTGAAAAAAGGGAACATGTACCTTTGCCAAAGCATTTCTTTATGAATGTCTCAACTTTTTATACTGCTGGACACTGTACACCGGTTGTTTAAACTTTAAATAGTACAACATCTCATCCACAGAATCTTATTGTGAGGTCCGATTGGTTCTTAGAACAAACAACTGTTGTTCGATAGTTAGTCGCCTGCTTCCCACCGCTGTGGCCACTGGTTGGATTGCAGGTCAGGCCATGTGAGATTTGTAGTGGACAGAATGGTAATGGGGAAGGTTTTCTCCGGGTATGTCTGTTTCCCCTGCCAATTATCATTCCCCGAACTACTTCATAAATATTAGTCATCTTATCACCGACACTATAAAGTCTCGATATTGACGGCATCTATATATATATATATATATACAACAGAGAATACAACCCACCAACACAAACAGATATTCGCGTCGGGAGGACTTACATATTAACAACGTAAGTAAAATCAGAAGTCAGCAGTTTCCTCGCCCAATCACTTTAACGCCTTATGATGACCACATTAGTCGAAATATGTAGTAATGGACTTTTAAAATTATAAAATGAATATTTTTTCGAAAGTAAAGTTGTCCCTGTGCTACGCCACAAAGGTGTAAAGGGAAGAGGTTGTATAGACCCAGCACTAGCTGGAGGTGAGTGATCAGCTTCACGCCCTGACCGCTTTACGCCCGGGGAAAGAGCCCCAGGTACCCATTGGATAGGAGGCTGGGTGGGCCCCAGAGCCGGTCTGGACGATATGGAGAAGAGAAAATTCTTGACCCTACCGGGACTCGAACTTCGTCCCCACGGTCGTCCAGCCCGTAGACAGTCGCTATACCGACTGCGCTATCCCGGCTCACGTGAATAACTTTTCATACATTTTATAGAACATAATGAGACTGTAAAAAACTAACCGACACTATGTAAATATTTTGTTGAATTTTAGGGTATGTATTTGTAACTGTATTATATGTCAAAGGTTAAAGTTAAAAGTTAAAAATTAAATGTTTATTAAATTAGGTAAATTGAACAAACTGGAGTGTAATTGGATTGATCGTGGCGTGCTCGTCGTGATAGGCTACGTTGTTGTTTCGTCGGTGTTAGGTGTCCGTACGTCTTTGGTGACCGATCAGTTGAGAATGCTTGTGCCTACTGTGGCAGTAGAACAGCGGTGGGTTTGTGGAATTTTTGGTGACTGGATACCTAAAGATTATAAATTGTTTTGAACTAAGGCGCCCATCGCGTTTGAAAATGGGCACGAACCCGTCTCTTTGTGACCACAACACTTCTTGTTTCAATAAAGAACAACATTGTTTTTATGTGTTGTTCTACAGTCTTCCTCTGTCAGCCATCTTGTGTAAACTGGCGAATGAGCATGAACAGCGCGATAGTAGCGCTGCTCGTAAAGAAAAATAACTAATCTACTGTAAGTGTTATCATAGCTCAAGCGGTTAGTCGCTGGCTTCCCACCACAGCGGCCCGGGTTCAATCCCGGGCCTGGTCAAGTGGGATTTGTGGTGGACAAAGTGGCGCTGGGACAGGTTTTCTCCGAGTACTTCGGTTTCCCCTGCCAATCTTCATTCCACAAATTGCTCCACAATCACCCTCACCTATCATCTGGGGCTGGTACAATAAGCCAGAAGTGGCCGTAGTGCAAGGGACTTAGTCCCACCCCACAAGCATTAAAAAAAAGTGTTATGTTACAAAACATTGTTCATTGCATGGTTGAATAATTGATAGTAAATCAAATTCTGGACCATTTCATGCGCTACTGTATGAAGTATGTGTTGTAGTTTGAAGGTTTCTTCCTTATGAGGGCATAGATATTCCCTTTGTTGTGTATTGTTGGTTATTGGAACTATATTCTGGTCAGCAGCGCTTGAAGTGTAGCCGTGGACAGTTTTGGGCAGTTTCCAACTCATAGATTGTTGTGTCGACGGTCACGTTAGAACCCCCTTGAAATTCCCGACTAAGAAATCAGGAAATCCATCGAGACAGAACCACAATTTTCCAAGTAATGTTCACTTCATGCAGGTAAAAGAAAATAAGTTAAAAGGCTGTCCTTTTTGACAGGCCGTGAAGGCCCCTAAGGTTGTGAGACGTCGAGGCTTCCACATATTCTAGACAATCGGCTTACAGATGACGGTGAGCTCGTCAGCCTTACGTGCCGGCCACCTTTTATCCCCAGGAACATTCCTGGCACTCATTTCTGTTAGAGGCTGAGTCGACCTCAGAACCATAGTGCTGCTAGAAGAATTAAGTACATTGAAAAAAAAAATCAGTGACCTCATAGCGAATCGAACCCACGACCTTCCGGCTTGTAGCATAGTGCTTCAACCAACTGCGCCCCCGCCGCAGTTCGATACAGTTTAATGGTAAACTGTTTTCAGAGACAAGACCTAATGGAATATTACGCTGAATAGAACCATTTTCTGGGATGCTGAGTTATAGTCCCGGTAGAAATTCATCCACGTTTCGGAGGAACATACTGTCTCTATCGTCAGGATGTAGTAGAACTCTTCAGTCACAGATGTGAGAACCTCATATCCACTGTAAAATTGCAAAATGTAATGCATCTGTAAATTCCGTCTTTACGATAACGGGCCTACTCATTAACGGAAAATTGAACAGTTTCTTCATATTTCGTCTTGAGTTTTGTTGCTGCTCTTTTCTGAGAGTAGGTTATAATTGATGATCTTGGCTGTACAGCAGTCAAAATAATTTTTTCCCCCTGTTATTTTACACTACCACTTCAAGCGTCCGGTTTCTCCGTCTAGCGGGCAAAGAGTTTCGTTCGCTTAATGGGCAGTAAAAGTTATAAGTTTAGTTGCAGTTTGCAAGACCGCTTTAGCTTCCGCAGCAACTTGAGCACAACCCAGATGTTTAATATAAGCGCGTTTCTCTGAAATAGAATCATAAACTCAACCTAACCATTGGTTTTGTATTCGGTAGGTGCTGGCCGGTACACCTGCTGTTCTGACTGAGGCTTTTTATGGTTTTATTCATTTCCTCCAGGCAAGTGCCAAGTTGATACCTACATTAGGCCACGACCCCTTCCTCGTGAATCTTTTCCAACTGAACTGTGATGCTCCCGTCCGATGCTATGCACATATAGTCACATTACTGGAAGTCCTGTGTTAGCATTAACTAGGCTTACAGTCAACAATTTATTAAAACTTATTAAAAACTGGCCATTTTAAAGCCTTTTTTACATGTTTCGACCAATCTGATCATTATCAGATGTCTTTCTGTGTTATTGCATACTTGTTGATGTGCGGTTCCCTTAGTGCGTATGTGTGTCTGTAACATGTGTAAAATTTTCTATTAGCATCTATGTTTGCAAAGTTTTTTGTGTAATTTTACTTGTTTGTGTACTTACATTCCTTCTTGGTTGCGTTATGTTCCTTGTCCTACTTCCAACACCAATGCAGAAATACGGTAATTTCGTCACCCACAACTCTTAACACCTGATGATGACCAATTTACCCACAATATATGGTAAAAACTTTTGAAGTGACTAGCTTTTAATAAGTTTTGATAAATTGTTGCACTTAAGACTGTAGAACTAATTAACACTAAGAGAAATGCTGCAATATAGAGTCCTGTGTCGGCAGTTTTATTTTTGTGGGAACCAATGCAGGCAGATATAAAACATACATTATACAATGCGAGGTATGAAGTCCTTATGCTAGCATCTATGAAGATTCCCTTCTGCTGGTGTATTACTACATCCAGTATGGTAGCAGTTTACCGACGTTTCAGAATGAAATATTTCCTTCAGTTATGGAGGTGAAATACTATGCTCCTACGAAACGTCGGTAGATTTATACTAGACTAGACGCCATCATCGGACAGATGAGACCAGCGGTAACACGCTAGACTTGTATTTGCGAGGTGATCCTTTCGAATATCGGCCGATACACTGACTATCCTGAGTTCTTTCATGGTTTTCCTCGGTCTTTGTAGGTAACCTCCATTAGGCCTCTACCTCTTCCTTTCTAATCCTTTCCCATTCGACGTTTATTTGTTCTTCTACGATCCGACGCTCTGTAGGCTAGCTATTACCGGCGTCATAAAGTAACTTCTTGGAGCTGAATCCTTGAGAAGTCGTCAGTTGCGCAGCTACTCAAGAATTTCCCAACATTTTATGGAACCCGAAGGTTCAATACCGTGTTCACAAGAGCCATCCACTGGTCTCTATCCTGAGGCAGATCACTACAGTCCATACCACCCAAATCCTATCTAAGATCAGTTTTAATAATATGCTCCAACCTACGTATAATGTGTTATAGTGGTCTCTTTCTTTCAGGCTTTCCAACCAATACCGCAGAGTAACCTGCGGAAAATAGAGCTCCGGTTAAGTAATTTGATAGTGCCGTTTCGTCACAATTTACACACATTCAGTTCTGTAATGAATATATTTCGTGGTAATTTCGGTTACGTCTTCTCTAGGTGAAGTTAGACCTCTGTAATTGGAGTGTGCACAAAATGCAGACTCTTCTTAGTATTAATAATGTGGCTTTTAGGTCGCTTTTCTATATTACTACAGTACTGTATCACAATAAAGTTAGCCAAATGTAATTTATGTTGTACCTCCTACGCAGAGCATTGTTATGTATCAGCTGTGACTTTTCCGCGAATCAGTTCTGAGACAGCTTGCCCACCCGTCGCTTTAGCTCCTTTGTTAACCACCGTCAGCCATCATTCTCGGACTGATGGTCTCGTCCATCGAGTTATCGCAAATCGCGTAACAACTTTTGTACGTCTGCGTACCTCGATGTGAACAACGTTACTTTAGCAATGAGCCTTATTGAAATGTTTATCTCAGACTGCGTTTATGTTGCAGTCTGGTTTTATTACGTCTTCTTTTTATCATCAGAAAGCGAACCGGACTAATACCATTCATAGTCTGGACTTCATTGATTGTGTGTTCTTATAATAGGCTATATTTTGGGCAAGAATGCTGATTTAAAAAGTCGGATAGCTCAGTCGGTATAAGGACTGGATGCAGGTTGGACGTCCACCGTTCGATTCCCGGCAGGGGAAATATTTTTCTCCTTTCCACAGCATCTAGACTGACCCTTCGGCCCACCAAAATCCTACACAATGGATACCGGTGGCTGTTTCTAGGACGGGTAAAGCGACAGGGGCGTGAAGCTGACAACTTGCCTTCATCAAGTGCCGAGATAACCTACGCTTCCCATCTGTCTTCATTACGTGGTTCTTAATTAATTAAGCGCGAGGGAAGCTTTACCTTTTGTCGTAATATAAAGTACTGTTTGACTTTGCTTTGTAATAGTAAATTTCAAAATTGCCGTCTTCTGGGATTTAGCGACGTGTATTCTGTATATGAACCAACTTTTAGGAGGATTGTATCACTTCCATCTTCAGGGTCGAAAATTTGCCGAGCAAGAAACCAGCAAGAGTAGGTGGCTCAGGTGATTTCTGATCCTGAAGATGGAGGTGATACATTCCTCCGAAACGTCGGTTCAGATACGGACTACACGGCGCAATATCCCAGAAGATGGCAGTTTTCATAACTACCGCTGTGAGAACCTCAAATCCTAATAGTAAATTTCTGGAATTGAGGTTCTCACAGAGGTGGATATGAAGTCGTGGTTTCGAGGCTGTAATTTCGCGTAGTTATCAAATATAATGAAAATCCATTTCTCTGTTCTTCATTCGTTGTATGTGAACAGACAGACAGACAGACAGAGATCAGGGAGCTGATAGTCGCATTTATTCATCTCCGTTGCGAAAGCACAAAAAGAAACATTTGAAGAGCAATTTAATGTATTCAGTGATCATGATGAGCTCTTCAGAGATTTGTCTGATGTTCATTAATATGCAAGGACAGAATGGAAATAAGGCCAGGAGGGACAAACCGAGATTCAGCGAAGTTCTAAAGGAAGTCTCCACACATTTGAAGCTCTGCACTACGGGGAACTTATTGATCAGCTTTACATTCCAATGGCCTTTCCCTAAAGAAAGCGTTCCTTTCGCTTGTATCGAGTGAATCGTTCTGACCGTTGTACGCCTTCCACGAATCGACGTCCTGCCCTCCAACCCAGAAGTCAGACCTGCCGCCAAATGAGATAACAGAAAAAGGAAAATATTAACGCATCACTGAAATGTTCCTTCCTTACTCAAAAACGTTAGTTGTCGCGGTTCTTACTTACTTACTCATTTTCTCTGCGTGCCTCAAAGAACGTTGGCGTTCCTTATGACAGGTTCCCATTCCTTTCACCTCTATCTCTTCCGGTTGTGGGGCCCACCGAGCCTCCTATCCAGTGGATACCGGGGGCTCTTTCCTCGGGGGGGGGGCGGTGGTAAAGCGACCTGGTCTTGAAGCTGACCATTTATCTCCATCTAGTGTTGTGGTCACGACCGCCTCTGTGGTTTAGTGGTCAGAGTTCCTGGCTACAGATCCAGAGGTCCCGGGTTCGATTCCGGGCGCTACCATATTTTCTGAGAAGTAGTGGGCCTGGAACGGGGTTCACTCAGCCTCGTGATGATAATTGATGAGCTATTTCAAGGCCGTGGAAATTCGTTGCGCTGACCACGCATCACCATCTTTCCGCTAAAAGTTGGCACTAACTTCGCCGACAAGCGGCGGTCGCTCGGTCGGTATAGTTCGCTTGCGTACTCAAGTCACAGAGTTTAGTTTTTAATTTACTGTTGATGTCAAGAATGGTGGAACTATACCTCCACTGTCCCTACGTCGTCATGGCGAAGTGCGTAATTGGCTAATTAACTGAGCTTAGGGGAAAATTTAACATTTAGATTATTTATTGAACGTTAGAGTCCATGCCTCGAGTGGGATTTGAACCCACGATCCCAGTGTTGTTCGAGCGAGCTAAGACGGTTCATGCCTTAGACCGGGCGGCCACTGTGATCGGCCTCGATGCCATATAATCTAAGGTAATTAAGTGATAAATGAAGGTGGCCTATGTAACAAGTAACACGATTGATGATAGGCTGTGCAACAGTGGTGCAAGAGATACAGACGAATGGATGCAAGTACTTTGCCCAAGTGTCTCACATACATTTGTGTCCAGGCCTCAGCTCTGTGTGTGCTGAATGCATCTGCCTATCATCAGCATTAAACAAGTAACTTAACATAGAGACTTCCAAGAAAACCTAGACATAAGTATTAAGATAATAATAAAATATACTCTAAATAAATAGGCTTTAAGGTTATAGACTGGATTCATCTGTCTTGAGGTTAGGGGCCTGCGGCGGGCTGTTGTGTGTGCGGTAATGAATCATCGGTTTTATGAAAGGCGGGTAATATGTTGCCCAGTTTAGGAACTTTTTACCTCTTAGTTTCTTAGAATAATTCTGAACCACAGAATCAATTATATGTCCCAGGATGCTTTTGTTTACATAATTTTTGCATTGATAAGGTGGAAAGCTCTTGCGTTAGTCTTTGTGTTGGATTACCTCTTTATGATTTAACGTAAATTGCATGTTCATTACGTAGAGAAGAAAGTATACCTGTTCGTTATGCATGACAAAGTAACTAGATCTTTGCTCCATCCGCGTCTGACAGTGCTAATAAAGAAATTACAGTCCCAAAGCGAAATGAGTTCTGTTTTCTACGGTCTATTGTTCATATAATAATCCCTACACGAGAATATTGTTCCGAAATTGCAGATGTCTTTACAGTAAAATGAGAAACGAGGTAGTACAGATTCTGTGAGACACCGGCGGTAGGACGCAATTACAGAGGTATTATTTCCAGACTAATGAATTTAAAAAATAGTATACGGACTCGAAGCTTCTCTTTTGCATAGCAACGTGGATTGTGTAATGCCTGCCCGCGTCTCACTGTATTGCCTATTTCTGTCCCACCTTCACACTCTTCCTCCCGGTGCCTTTATATATTCTTTCCTTTCTTTATTTCTTTTAATTTCCACTTTTCCGTGTTCTGCAATTTTTCATATAGAAAGAGCTTGTTTCATAATGAGTTTGAGAATTCAAAAGCGGCCGGAATTCTTGAAAGAGAGACAAAAGAGAGAAATGGAGCTGCTGTATAAAAGGGAGAGCTTAATTTTATTTTATGTAAATATTACGTAAGGGCTTACGGTGGTGTTGGTAGGAATATCTCCAATTTTGAATGTAATCCATCATATTTCCTCCAGCAGTTCATAGATTAGTTTGTAATTCGTTGTAGAGAACACTGGAATTATGTACGTTATGCGAAAACCTACCCAAGAGTTTATTTTGTCATCGATTATATTGTGACGTATATACCCATTGCTAGACAACAGATCAATAAACACCTTCCCGCGGAGACAGATTCTTGATAACCAGTCCATTGCTAGACAACACAAACAACAATATGCAAAAACAGTAGATGTCCATTGTTACACAATGGACATGTTTTCCGTGAGGTCCGACCCAAGGCTATATAACCAGAAACCCAGGCCAGCTAGTTCAGCTCCCGTGTGGAGGCGCGGTCGAATACCTCCACCGTGACCCTGCGAGCCGTAGGAGGCGATGAAAAGGGAAGTCTCAAGTCTGAGACAGTAAAATATGGTTGCGAGACAGACCCGTCTTCTCGCCAGAAAGGGTGCCCCACAAAAAAACAAAACCGTAACGTTCAACAGTAATAAATATCTGGTCATTAGCCCCAGATGGGGCTCGACACCAAGACTTACTGACTGACTGACCGTCAGTCGCAATGTGACTTGGATTTGGCCTTGGACTTGGACTTGGCGGGTTCAGAAAAGAGAGAGTAGAGGATTAATATAGTGTGGTCAGAAGTCGAGAGTGTCCAGTCGAAGATAGTGATTTGAGAAATTTTGTAACAAGTTATATAAAGGTCCAATAAATTCAACCATCAAATCCAAAACAAGTTTTACAAATCATGCGAACACCCAATACGTGACAGTATACTAGCAACAGATAGAAAAAGAAGATGACAGTAATAAACTGTAATGGAAAGCAAGCTTTAGTTCAAATTGCAATGTCTACTTTTGGCAAAAGAAGTTCATAGATTACCTCTAGATAGCAGCACGGGCTAGTTCATATTGGTGTTGGGTCAAGGTCAGTATATTATAGTATAGCTAACTCTCTCTTCCCAAAACATTTCGAATTCATAGCGTGAATGTTCAGTGAAGCTATGATGTCACAGTACCCCTCAAGGGCCATGACGTATGAGAGTGGATCACGGTGAAGCATCTACCGCGACATGGCATGTGATTTCCCAAAGATATGTCAACGGGATTGCGAGGAAAATATTTGGAACTAAAAGAGGAAATAACAGAATTGATGGAAAGCTACATAGTTAGCAGCTCGATGCTTTGTTCTAATATCAAAATATTATCTGGATGCCGAATGGAATGGGGTGGCGTTGTTGGGCTGATGCCGTGCATGTAGAGGGTAGTAAATGCACGTACTACAACGTTTCATGCAGAAAAAATTAAGGAAAGTTGTCAGGACACTTAGATGTAAAGTGAAGGATAATATTACAATGTATCTTAAAATATTGTGTACTGACGTAATGTGGATTCGTGTGTCTCAGGTTGTGGTCAGGTGGCGTTCTTTTGTGGTTACGGTAATAAAACTCAATGAGCCGAAATAGCTCAGTCGGTATAGAGACTGGCTACGAGGTAGACCGCCGAGGGGTCAGAGATCGAAAAGTTTTTCCCCTTCCGAGTCGACCAGATCGGTTCTGAGACCCACCCAACCTCCAATCTAATGGATACCGGGGGCTCTTTCCCCGGGAAGTAAAGCGGCCGGAGCGTGGAGCTGACCTCTCACCTCCAGCTAATACTGAGGTCAAGAATACCCGGATCTATACTTGAACTTCCCCATACGCCTTCATGACGTTGCGCTTAATTAGTTAAGCACAGGAACAACTTTACCTTTTTTTTTCCATATTCCTGGACGAATTGAGGATTTCAGTAATGAAATTAGCCGTGATGTGTAGGCAACTTCTCCTACTTCCTAGTTACGAAGTTTGCTTACCGCACAGGGTGTCAAGGAACTGGAGGGGAAAAAAAGTAATTCCCTGCGTTGGGTAAAGTTGCAAAGGATCTGATGAAAACAGCAGCTTATTGTTTACACCTTCTGGATCTCATTCGGTGAATCTGAACGAAATTTCTTTAGTGATCTTAGTATGGCAAGCATATCAACATCGCTCGGTTAGTCGCTCTTATTGTAAACTAAGTGCGAATCATTCTTATAACACACGCATTGATTTGTTTGTGGGGGCACTATGCTACAAGCCGGAAGGTCGCGGGTTCCATTCCCGATGAGATTATTGGATTTTTTCAATTTACCTAAATTTTTCGAACCGCATTGTGGCCCTGGATTCGACTCAGTCTCTAACAGAAATGAGTATCAGGAATCTTCCTGGAGGTAAAGGGCGGCCGGTGCTAAGGGCTGACACCCTCACCGCCATTTGTGAGCCGATTGTCAAGAAAATGTGAGATCCTCGATTTATCATGACCCTATGGGCCTCCACGGCCTGTTTCAGGGATAGCTTCATTGATTTGTGTTGTAGAGATAACAAAAGTGGTTGTTACTTGGGAATTCTTTTCTTCAGCACTTATACGATTTAAACGATAATGGCAACTGACATGTTTATGTAAATATATAAGGAACTGTGCTACAAGCCGGAAGGTTGCAGGTTCAAGTCCCGATAAGGTCATTGGATTTTTTTTCAATTTACCTAATCCTTCCAGCCGCCCTATGGCCCTGGGGGTCGACTCAGCCTCTAACAGAAATGAGTACTAGGAATTAATTAAATAATTTTCCTGGGGAGTAAAGCGCGGCCGGCGCGTAAGGCTGACAACCTTACCGTCATCTTTGAGCCGATTATCTACATAAGGTGGGACCCTCAGCGTCTCACAACCCTATGGGCCTTCACGGCCTGTTACAGGGATAGATTCAATTTTACTTACTTTTATTCTGAATTTGCATAAAATTAAACAGTTCATTTAATGCAAATAGAAATCAGTGATCTGGGCGGAAACAAATTGTAAAAAAAGTAACACCCATATGCTGTATCCGGCAAAATGTAGGTTGGCTTAAAGATACAGCCCAAATTTAGAGGCCGAGAATGTGATAATGTGCCGCCTGGTAAAGGATATCGCGCGTCTCAGAAGGCAGTGATGGGTGGATTGCCAATTATTTCGCCTTGAATCTCACATGAAGTCATCCGGTATCAATCCCTGTGCTCCGAAGTGAGAAGCTACTGCTTTGCTACTGCCTGGAACGCACAGAATTGTATTTAGTAACAATGATGTAGGTAAAAGGTGCTTAACTAATTAAGCTCTACGCCATGAAGGCGTATGTGGGAGTGGATGCATAGATCCACAATTTCTTAACCTCAGTTCTAGTTAAAGGCGAGTGATCAGCTTCACACCCCGGCCCCTTTATCCCCCAGGAGAAATCCCCCGGTACCCATTGGATAGGAGTTTGGATGGACCCCATAGCCGGTCTGGACCACTCGGAGAAGAGAAATTCTTGACCCTACCGGGACTCCAACTCCGACCCCTCCGTCGTCCAGCCCGTACCCAGTCACTGACTGAGCTATCCCAGCCCCCACGATGACGTAGCTAGGGAGCAATAAAGATCATTTTTCATCACTTTCACCCTTTACGAGTTAACAGGCTGCGAGTTTCCACATGTATCTCCTATGCGACTGTTAAACATTATTGCGCTGTACCCCGTTCCAGTATTAGAGAATGCCAGCACTGCATTTCACATTACTGCATGGGTAGAACGAGCTCATTGTTTTAACAGCAACAGTTGTATTGCCGTGCTTGAGTTATACGTTTCGTTACACTGATCACCATTAAGCACATCAAGTGAGAAGAAAGAAGTACAAGCAATTAAAGAACATTTTACTGACGTCTCCAAGAATAGTTCTTAGTCAGGAAACGAATAACTGAGTATATAGATCCAAGGGAATGACATAAACTGAAACACCGTCTAGAGATTCAAAACGATGTCAAAAGGCTCTGCAAGACCAACGTCAGTTACAATCTCCATTATTGTTTGAGGCACAGAAATTACAGTTAAACCCATAAAATGATGCTCTTGAGACACTGTCGCATAATATCGACATAGAAAAACCGACCCATATAGAGTGTGAGCCTTCAAACCACTGACATTGTAACTGATATGAATTTGTTTCATTTGATTTCTCTCCTAACAACTTCATTGTTACCGTGATCATAATGTGAACCGTATTTAAAGCTTAAATTTTCAACTTTCCTTTTGTTTTTGGGGAGTACTGTTCGGCGCTTAAGGTTCTGTTATTATTTAAAATTGTTTTCAACAACGGACAGCTCACTGGTGCTGTATTTCGCTTTTGTCAGATCCAAACTTATGAATGCTTCTGTTGCATGAAACTGTAACAATATTACCGATTCCAATAAACTTGAGCGCATACAAAGAAAATTTGCATCATTTTGCCACTATTCTTTCAGAATATTTAGTATCATTATGAAAATTTATTCGAAACATTAATTTTTTTACTCTGTATGTCATGAGTCCTGACTCAGATGCTTTGTTATGTTTATACTTGTGCCAAATGACTCCCTTCATATGCTGAAACAGTTGGTGTTCGCGTTCCTGCTCAGAACATACGTAACTTTGCTTCTCCTGCAGCTATCCTTTAGCTAGATGTGCACCTGCTGTTAATGAGGTTTATAAGACCACAAGTATTTTTAGAAACGTATGTTTAAATTTGAATAAAATTAAATTTATTAAAACAATTCTGATTTGTTTGTGTTTTATTCATGTGTTTTCTACTTTTGCCATTTTATGTTCATGTTGACTCTGTAAATAACTCCTGGTCGTTTAATTCAGCACATAAATCTATAAATAACTGAAAGAACTGCATCATTAAGCGAGCATTCCCTTCCAGTTTTCACATACGGACCTTACTAAAGTACTCTTCAACTAATTTCACTCATTGGAGCAGAGTCATTGTTGACTAGCTACTAGTGGCTCAGCTGGTCAAGAAGTATCCCGCCTTTTATTAAACCAGACGGTATAAAATGTAATTCTAAATTATTGTCGGCATTTCCGTGGCCTATAAGTTTCCAAGCGGAAACAACAAAATAAAACTACTGACGACATATGAAAGTATAACTCAAAACGTTCTTTATCGAAACTCCATACTCGGCGCATTGATGTCTGGGAGAAAATATGACGTCATATCTCAAAATGTCGACTGTTCAAGAGAAACAATGTGAATATTTTGGTTTTCCGAAACAGAGTTCTTTAACGAAACATAGAGTTTCCTGTAATCTCCCTCGCTGAACTGAAGCTCAGAATTGTTGCTGCGGTAGAAGCAGTTACAACTCAAATGCTAGAGAACATTTGGGGGGGAAACTGAACACCGCCTGGACATCTTACGTACAACGAAAGGAGCGCGTGTTGAAGTTGTTTTCCAGTATAGATTCTAAAACTATTAAAACCTTCTGAGTTGCACTTTCATATTCAGTAAGTATTTATTTTTCCGCTTTGAAATCTGCAGGCCACGGAAATCCCGACAGTAATTTATAAACACTCTGTGTGATTGTGTTCACAAGAATCTGCCACGAACTACGTAGCCCAATGCAAGGTAATTGATATCAAAGGAGCAGCATTGATATGAAATGTAAATATTTGTAGCCTTAGGTACTGTGTACTGGAAAAATAGTGATCTGACCAGCCTGACACTTTCTTTCGTGGTTGTCCTATTCATCCAAAAGTTGGGGAATTTCTAATCCTCTTCTTCATCCTCAAGATGGGTAAAGGTAAAATGTAAAGTTATCCTTGTAACAGGCTTTGGAGGCCCGTAGGTTTGTGAGACGTCGAGGCCCACACATTTCCTAGACAGTCGGATCGAAGTTGGCGGTGAGGTTGTCAGCCCTACGAGCCCTTTACCCCCAGAAAGATTCCTGGTACTAATTTCTGTCAGAGGCTGACTCGAACCCAGGACCATAGTGCGGCAGGAAGGATTAGGTAAATACAAAAATCCTATTCATCGGGAATCGAACTCGCGACCTTCAGACTTGTAGCATAGTGCCCCAACTAACTATACGTGTACTACTGAGTGCCCCTATATTCAAGACAGAAGCATAAGAAAAAGGGTTTTCCGAAAGTTAGTAAATTTCTACCTGGTTACACTGCACTGTGTTTCTGAAGGCAGTAATCTTCATAGTCGGGCCGCGCCATAGCTCAAGCGGTTAGTCACTGGCTTTCCACCGCGGCTGCCCGGGTTCGATCCCGGGTCTGGTCAAGTGGGATTTGTGGTGGACAAAGTGGCGCTGGGGCAGGTTTGCTCCGAGTACTTCATTTTCCCCTGCCAATCTTCATTTCACCAATTGCTCCACAATCACCCTCACCTATTACCTGGGGCTGGTACAATAGGCCAGAAGTGACCGCAGTACAAGGGACTTAGTCCCACCCCACTAGCAAAAAGAAAGTCTTCATAGTCTAGAGCGTGAGTGCCTCAGATCTTAGGCTTTATCATTCTTCCGGTCGTACTACGTAACGATTCAAACCAAGCACTTGATATAGGCCCTAAATTTCGCCCTGAGTAAACATTTTCTTGATTCTTATTTCCACATGTGCAAATGTCAAGTTGACCACAATGCTTGTTACACTTTGTGACGGTGAACAGAGTGTACGGCAGATGTGGGACGCCAATATGTCTGCCTGGGGACGCCTCACGCACATATAAACCTTCTTCGTGCTGAGGCTAGTGTGGTCGGTCTTATTAGTTCCCGTCACCATAGACGTCCATTATGAACAACATAATAGCCCAGACATATAAATACGTCTATTTTCCCCTAAAGCAGCAAACACTTTCCATTGCGTGTCGCTCAGTAAAGGCCTATATAGTCCAATATCAGGTGTTTGGGTGGAATGAAGCATTATGTTCGACGAACATATATGATTCCTTTGCTTCATAATTATGCGTTATAGTAGTGTAAAGAAAGGTAAAGCTATCCCTGTAACAGGCCGTGGAGGCCCATCGTGTTGTGAGACGTCGAGACTCCCACATTTTCTAGACAATCGACACACAGATGGCGGTGAGGGTTTCGGCCTTACGCGCCGGCCGACCGCCCAGCCGCCCATTACCCTTAGGAAATTCCTGGTACTTATTTCTGTTGGAGGCTGAGTCGAACCCAGGAACATGGTGCAGCTAGAAGGATTAGGCGAATTGAAAAATCCAATTACCTCATCGGAGTTCGAACCTGCGACCTTATGGCTTGTATCATACGAGTAATGCCTCAACCAACTACGTTACCGCGTGCCCCCGTTATTTTGTCCTTAAATCACTAATTAAAAACTTTAGACGAATACCATTTTAACATTTTGACCCCACCACGAACCGATTGAATGGGCTTGCGGTATTTTGCACTGTAACTGCCACAGCTAAAGAGATAGAATTGTTATTCAATTAGAGTAGCATAAGTCTGATTACCTTACCGCCATCTTTGAGCCTTCTGTTTAGATAGTGTGGGACCCTCAACATCTCACAACCCTATGGGCCTTCACGGCCTGGTACAGGGATAGGATAGCTTTACCTTTACTTACTTTCTGTCAATAGAGGTCATCAGGTACGCCATACCGATGTGTAGGGGAAAGAACAGGCTCTCACAAGTCATATACTTACTGTCATTTGATGGACATTTGAGGAAACACTGTGGCTTTTCTTGTGCAATTGCTTTTACCCCAAGTGGCCTTGGTGTTCATAGTCTGTAGACATATGGCGGGCGTGGCCTTGAGAACGTTAAATGAAAGGATTTCAGCAAGTTTTTTGCGTCACCAACCGGTGCAGAAACGATTAAAGACAGAATTTCCTCTGAATATCATGTGAAATTTCAGTTCGTACCTCACAGCAAACACGTCTTCGCAACAAATATCAGCCGGTGCATTCTGTAAGGGAACCAATCGTCGGTTATTGTGAGAGCCGTACCATACACGCCACAAATTCACTCTTTTGGCAGATAGAAGAATTATACTATGCTAAAGCAAGTGGTACGTATGGTAACCACTGGACTCTCCCACTATTAAACATCTTATACTACAGCTAGAGTAATTCAGTTGTAGAGTCATTTGTTTAAATATTGAAAATATCAACTTAAGTGAGCATCGTCATAAACTAATTAACAAATATGTCTGATAAAATAGTGTAAAAGGTAAAGTTTTTCCTATAATTTATCAATTAAGTACCACCCTATGAAGACGTTTGCTCGAATGGAGGTGTCGCGCTACCATTCCGTACTTTTGCACTAGATATTAGTGAATGATTAGCATTACGCCTCTGTCGTTTTTCCCCCAAGGAAATAGCCCCCAGTCCCCACTGGACAGGAAGCCTGGTGGGCCCCAGAACCGGTCTAGACGCTGTGGAGCAGAAAAAATGTCTTGCCTCTAACGCGAGTCAAACCACGATCGTCGAGCCCGTAGCCCGCCGCAATACCGACTGAGGAACACTATCACAGACTAACTGTATGGTATAATAATAGAATGACACACTGAAGCCTTTCGAAAAATATTTTTAAGGGATCTGCAAGTCTCCAGAAAATATATGATTTAAAGGATTTCTGTACATTGGTGAGAAGCATGGAACAACTGTGTTAATATTTCAGCTTAGGTTAAGTTTGCTTATTTTCTTACATAAGTTCAGTCATGTGTAGAATATAAGGCAGGAAGAGAACGTAGCAATTTAAACAAGACGAAATTTATATTAAAATATTCAAATTTAGCTACATAATCGTACCTCATTTCCAAAATATACTAATTGCGGTCCCGACATGAGGCAGACGCATTAAAGCAAAAGAACAGCATTTCATCAAGTCAACATGAATCACTTCCTGGAACACAAATGCTTGAATGGGGCAAAGAAAAATGACGGTGCAAGTACTTCACATTACGGCGCAGGCGCGGTACTGTATCATTCCTCTTTGTGCATAGCTCACGTCATATCATAATGGGCACAATTCCTCAAGGAAGCAACAGAAATTGTTGCGTGCCCTGGCAGTCTTGCCGCTCGTTGTCACAATCACCCACCATCACGCAGTTGGAGCAGAAGACCAAGATTCCTTTATGCGGGCCCTTAATTTCCCTGTCATTTATAATCTTCATAATTATAGACCTCGGGCTGCCCCACTTGGAATTCTTATTTGTGAAGAGAATTCCAAGCGGCAAAGGAAGGACGGAATTCGGTGGCTTGCTGTGACAGACATAATTGCTGGTATGAGCGTTACGCTCTGTTCAGAGATCGTAACAGGAACTGGTGGTGGTTATTTCCCTTACAATGTCCGTCAGGCTCCATTTCTGCAAGAGATTTGGGCTCTTAGGATTGATCAGCTGTGTGAAAAAGCTCGTGAAGGCGCACCAAATAATGTGAGCCACAACTGCTTGAAGCCAAATGTCACCTTAAATTTCAACAATAACATGTCTCTGGCTGCGGCGTTCTAGGATATTGAAAAAGCCTTTGATATGGCAACTTGACTTGCTATGTAAATTATCGGAATTACAATTTTCGATCCGTCTGAGCAAGTTTATGAACTCTTCCCTTTCGCACAGAAAATTCAGAGTCTCTGTCAAAGGATAAATGTTTACGCCAAGGGATGTGTTGTGAGGGTTGTTTCGGGTTGGTTTTATGTAGCATTTTCTCGATTTGAGGCAAGAAAATAGATTGAATGTCTTTGAGAACAAGGTACTCAGGATAATATTTTGGCCTAAGGGGGAACGACTAACAGAAAGATGGAGAAAAATGCATTGAGGATCTTCATACTGTGTACTCTTCGCTGAATATTAATGAGAGTAAATGAAAGAGTTTGGGATTGCAGATCATGTAGCACGCAACAGCGATATTTACAAAACGGGAGACTGGACATAAATGTGGTAATAATTTTCAAATGGATCACAAGGAGAGGATATGAAGTTGTGGATACTCTTCATGTGGCTCAGGATGGCATTTTTTAAACCGGAGTTAGTGCGTTGACGTATCACTCAAGCCATGCTGTATATCGTGTGCTTTGCATGATATATTTACATGTAGTATGTTACAGTTCACATTTTGTTTTGAAAACGATTTTTTTTTTAAATTCTTAACCCAAATCTGAACCCCCCACATTACACATAACCTTATATTCTAGGTCAATATTGATCGGATCAGTCGATTGAAGATCATTTAAGGTTATATTTATTGATGATGTATTATTTTTGTAGGTCTGATTTTATTGGGGGCACACGGTAGTGAAGTTGGTTGAAGCACTATGCTACAAAATGGAAGGTCGCGAGTTCGATTCCCGATGAGATTATTGGACATTTTCAATTTACCTGAATATTCCAGCCGCACTATGGCCCTGGGGTCGACTCAACCCCTAACAGAAATGAGTACCAGGAAACTTCATGGGGCTGAAGAGCAGCTGACAACCTCACCGCCATCTGTGAGCCAATTGTCTAGAGAAAATGTGGGATCCTCGCCGTCTCACATCCCTATGGGCCTTCACGGGTTGTTAGAGGGATAGCTTTACATTTTTAAGTCTGACTTTATTTACGAACAGTGGGATTCCCATAGTCACCCTCCATGAAATCTATCTATAATACCTTACCGAATCATCACTTCTGCACTGAAGTTGGAGGCAGCACATTCCTCAGATATCCACGTAGAGTAATGCAGGTTATCACGACACAGAAGTCCACAGTGTAGTCCTCAGCCCTTTAAAACCCAGTGGTTACTACGAGTTTACGAGGTTTGGAACTTTAATAGTGGCAACACTGCTGTAGAGACGCCATCCAACGGAAACAAATAATGTCGCTTATACCACATGTTAGTTATATACCTACCTTACCTCAGAGCAAATGGACTCTCCCTTCCCATATCACGTGCATGCGCAGTGACAAGAAGAACAGAGCCTGGTGTTACCTGGCGGTCTAATGTAGTGTTGTCACGATGTTTTCGAAACAGAAACAATGAAGTTGGATAAAGATTGAATGTGCCAGAGGACGTACAGCTCGACAGTGTCATCAAGGTCTTCAAGAGGCTTGCGGAGAATCTGCATTGCCTTACAGAACAGTGGCAAGGTGGGTAAAAGCCTTCAACGAGGGACCCCAAAATGTGGCAGGCATTCGTCGGCCAGGTCGTCCTAGTGTCAGTGAAGAAGAAGTGTGATCGACGCCATACGATTCGTGAGCTGGCCCGAGAGACAGGATTAGCGCATACGGCTGTGCTTCACATTCTGAAGGAACGCCTAGGCATGAGAAAAATTGCATCACGATGCGTTCCGCATGATTTGACGGAAATGCAGAAATGGCAAGCTGTGGCTGATTTTTTTCGATCGAAGGGGCTGGGAAGTGCTGTACCATCCACCACACTCCCCGGACTTAAGCCCTTGTGACTTCGACTTGATTCCTAAGATGAAGGAACCGCTTCGTGGCATTCGCTTCAGAACTGTTTCTGAGATTCTTCAGGCAGTAGACCGCTCCATTCGAACTATCAACACAACAGGCGCTGCTAAATGTATCCTATGACTTCCACATCGCTGGCAACGGGTTGTGCACAATGCTGGTGACTACACTGAAGGACAGTAAATCTTCGAAACATGCATCTATTTTGTATCAGTTGTAAATAAATAGTTGCTACTCTTAAAGTTCAAACCGTTGTATGTATCACCTGATTTAACGCACTGAAACTCTGAATTCTAGTGTATATGTGTGTTCCGTATGGTTATCACACTAAACAGCAACCGTTTCCTTAACAGCACTAACCGGTTGGGCTGTGTAGCGGAGACGTAATGTGTTTCCTGTGGGGTACGAACCAAATTTTTATACACATACTCATAAGGGACAACCCCATCTTCTCGTCAGACAGGAAGTTACATAAATACTATTACCGAAATGGTTAAGTCGAAAAAAAAAGGATTTTCTGGTCGTGATCCTCAAGGGGCTTCACTCCAAGACGAACTAATTGGCGGTATACCGCCAGTTGTCAAGTAACTTCGACTTGGCTTTAAAGAGTTAATTGAGGATCGCATATTTTTTAGCATTTTGCTTCTTGTGCGAATTTCATGACATTCTTACACTCCGAGGAGCAGGAAAGAAAAGTCATATCTGACGTCTTGCCACTTTTGGATTGTAGGTCTGGGCTGTGCGACAGATGACTGTAGAATAAAATGGAAATTCTTTTTCTACGAATTTCCTGCTGAAGGTTATATACAGAACGAATTTACATACTGTCAGTTACTTTTCGCTAATGGTATTCACCTCATGACGACTAGCTAACGTCAAGCACAATGGGCTGCAGCGAATAACTTCATGCAAATCTACTATTGGAATGTTTTTGCGGAAATATTTACTTTGTTGAGCGGTATTGTTCATGTCTTACAGAATCGTGAACGGCAAGCAAAAGAGAGTATGCGTGTGAGGGAATTTTTTGTATAAGATGGGGGGTTGAGTGAGTGAGTGAGTGAATAGGTGGATGAGTGGAAAGATGAATTGTACAGAGAACGCGTTTTGAATATCAGGCGCGCACAGGACATAGCGACTCACAACTTGTTCTGACACGCTGTCTATTTCTGATTTGTCTACACCCAGTCCAAGTAACAGAGACACAGGATGTCTTCTTTGCACCGCCTAAATACTTTCTTGTTATTATTCTGAAGCTGCCAATTCCGAAGACTGGACTCAGTTCAATTCCTCTGCTCCCAAGCTAACATCCCTGCAGGCTGGCGTCTCGAAACTCGACAGGCCTCACTTAACTGAATTCATCTTTATAACCACTTTGCACGAACCACACAGAAAACACTCTCTCTACTGTTGGATAAGGCGTGTTTACAGGGCCGTTGCATAACAACGGAAGTTACTCGATTGTTGCTGTCAAATTCGTTGCCGCGTGAATGTGTTTATCTAGTCGTTGCTAACAATGAACGTCTATTTTTACTTCACTATTCCGGCTTTCGGGCGTCATGTCACAGTGCTCTTAACGTCAATAGCTGGAGCAAAAGGAGAGGTTAGTGTAAGGCCTACATCAGATGGATTTCAGTGCGATTTCTTGATGCAATGTCCTTCATGAGTGTTACTGCTGTACTGCAAGACTTTTGATCAGTTTGCTTCTTTTATGTATCCTTCAATGTTAATAAAATTCTCTTGCAAATTATTTAACACAGATGACATAAAATTCTGCGGTTTTATTTTCTCTGATGGAACGGGGCTGTTCTCTTCTGTTCTTGTTCTCTTATTTCAGTGTTTTGTCTTCGACGAGATATTCATAGCCTCTCTGAACGCTGGGATGTAACAGCATATAGTACAATGAATATTTACTAATTCTTCGAGGAATATGTTAGCTTCATCTTGAGAACAGAAAATCCTTAATTTTATTCGACTCGGTAAATCTCTACTAGAATACATTTCCACGTCCCAGAAGCCAGGAATCTTCATAGCAGTCATTGAAAGAAATTCAAATCTAAAATTTCTATTTCACTCGCAGTTCAGCAAGTTTGGTTACCCCTGACTCAGCTGAGGCACTCTTCGTTTCTACTTTCACTCCTGTCACGTGACTGAAATGGACGACGGGATGCGTGTCGCCCAGCTACAAACACAGTAATAAGATTTAGTTAGGTTACAAGGAGTTGAGTTGGCAAGAACGGATACCCTGATCTCCCAGGAGGTTTCTGTAGGCTGGAAGTCTTCTCCGGTTACGGTACAGAATTCTTCGTCTGTCTATAATTTATTTTGTACGCTTACGAAAAGGGAACTTTCGGAGTAAAATGAAGATTGTGCTGTAGCCACTGACAGCGTGACCTCCATATAAGAGCAAATTTCACCGAAAGAAGAATAATAGTTAAAAAAAATTACGCATGCGAAATGAACCTAGAGTTACCCTGGATGTTATACATTGCTGCATTACAAACGCTGCACATTTTACCCGATCTTGTATCGGCACCTTATGTAAAAGGAACCGAGCGGGCTGTTGTAGTGGTAACATGTCTAGATTCTCCTTTCGAATCTCGTCCGAGGCGCCGGTTATCCTGACCGAGCATGTTTTTTGTTTTCCTCAGTCTCATACAAATACTGGGAGTCCCTGAATTTGGTCATGGCAGCCTCCTTCGGAATCCTTTCATTCATTCGTCGTCTCACGGTTCGGGTCTGGATACTGAGAATGGCATAAAATAACCTACAGGATTCCTTCCACAAATTTTGTTAACATTTTTGGTATGGGAGGCTTCCCTTAATTTTACATTTCATTATTCCCATTTTAACGTTAGCTTAATGACATCTCAAGAACGCCGTTGGTGATTTTGTGTACTACATTATGCAGTACGCCCTTTCAAACCTTCTTATTACACCAGCCCACTGCAAAGCGAGAAACACTAAGGCCTAGACACACAGTAACAAAAGAATTGAAAGTATATTGTAAGCATTTCTTGTTTTATTGTCGTTTTTTTAGAACGCCAGTAGGAAGATTTTCGTAAGTAATTACGTCTCCAATTTCCGTATTTCCATATATCCGACCATCTGTTCACTCATTTTATCCTTTCATAGAAATATAATATTTCTGATCATTATCCATCGCCATATTTTCATTTAAAACACAACGTTTCGGAGACTGAATTCTGTCTCCGGCTTCAGGTAAAACCTGCTCAGTTTGGCCAGATCGATAGAGCTAGTCCCTATCTCCGGACACCTGTACCAACACAAACAGTGTATACAAACCAAGCACACCACAAACCATCTGCGAGAGCTAAGGCAAAACATTAAAATATTAAAAACTCCACACGTAAGAGGCCCAACACCAGAGAATTATCAGAATAGAAGTCATCACTGGAGATCTACATTCTAGGTAGATTAAGCGGAAAAATTGCTGTTTTCTTGTGTTGGTACCATACAGAGAATTCATCTGTCCAGTAATGACTTCTGTTTTGATAGTTCTGTGGTGCTATGCCTTATACGTGCGGAGTTTTTAAATGTTTTGTATTAACTGTCGCAGATGCTTTGTGTTGTGCTTGGCTTGTATACCATATCTTCAGTTGGTGCTTGTGCCCAGTGACAGGGTCTGGCTCTATCGATTGGGCCAAACTGAATAGGTTTTACCTGAAGACGGAGTCAGAATCCAATCTCTGAAACGTTGTGTTTTAAATAAAAACAGGGGACGGATAATGTCCAGAAACATAATATTTATATTAATGTACAATCGTCACAAACTTTTAGATCCCAAATATCCTTTGCTTGAATCATGGCGGGCGTTAGTTCCTTTTTGTGTCAAACTGAACATTAACCCCAGTTATAATGCTGGTACAAGGAGTCTGCTATTATTTTCCTCATGTGGCAAGGCTGGGAAAGTATGACATTGAGGGCTAATGTGATATTTCGAAGATAATTACACGTGAAATATGTAAAATTCTGGCATCAGATCCAGTTTATGAAGGGAACTTATGATTCGGTTGGAAGCTATTCTCTTTCTAAGCCGATTTCATATTCACTACGTTATATAATAACTCATCTCAGTCGTGTTAGGATATCGANAACAGTTTTGTTCTTTACTGAAACAAGAAGTGTTGTGGTCACACAGAGGCGGGTTCGTGCCCATTTTCAATATTTGTATTTCGAAGTTAACCTAACGGCACACCTTTCGACCAGTAAAACTGAGTTCTGTTAATGGATTTAAGGAGTACATTTCTTTCATGGGAAAGCTTATGAGCGATTAACCGATTTACAAATCCGTGACCATAATTAATATTCGTTGTGTGAAGAGCCAGTTTTCTAAATTGCCTGTACGAATTACGCCGCTTGAGATTAGATAATGTCGAGTTGGATCATTAAAGGGCTCTTATTAACCACTTTGTTGCATAAAGAGCGGAGAAATTCTAGGCCAGATGAGTGACTATTAGCTTCTCAAGAATGTCTCTAAATCGTAGTAATTTAAACGAATACATTGTCTTACAAACATGGTAATAAATACTAGGAATCTTCTCCTTATTGCTAAAGAAACGAACATGTTTTTTCGCATCCCTAGCTAAACACACAGCAGTTTCGAAAATACTTGAAAGACTCAAATATATTCCAGCCAAACATTTTAAATATATTTATTTCATGGCCACTATATGTGACGTCATTCGATTATATTTGCATTCATGAAAGAATCGTCACCACTTTTAAGTTAAATCATAAATGTNTGGTGGTAGCAGATTAAAACGGTTTCTGTGCAAGGGCGGATTTGAGAATGAAGGGCTGGGAACGGGCACAACTAGTGGGCGTAACGCATGGAGTATCCTTGCTACTTCCTCTCCCTTCGCTCGTGTTCTGCTTACAGGTCTAAAAACCAACATAACCTCTGATCCCTCAACATATCACCATATCATCTTGTACTGAGAGTTAGATGTTATTCATATAATCACTACATTACTTAGCGGATATAGCAAGAGAGTTCTCAACTGTCTAATAAGAAATTAATTGCTAGGATTACCGTTGCTCCATACAATTTTTTTGGTAAGGTCACTCGGGGTCTCTTTTTATAATTTTCGGCTTCTGTAATTATGTAATTTTGGCCTCGTAAACTGTAATGGCTATTTTTAAGCGTGTACTCTTAGCCATGCGTACTGTTACCTCTTGATATTTTAGAGGTTATATCAAAGTATAAACTATAATTTCCTTAAATAGTGTAAGGCCGTGAAATGACTTTATAAATTATTCAAATTACTCTGCAGGTTTGCGTCTTTATGACCACTGCATTGTGGTACCGAAAAAATGTACATATATACACCTCTGCGTTTGTATAGCTAATCTTGTATGAGGGCCGGTCACGGTGGCCGAGCGGTCTAAGGCATGTTCTGTCTTCGCTCGCTTGGAAACCGGGATCGTGGGTTCGAACCTCACTCAGGGAATGGATGTTTAGTCTGTGTGTGTGCGTTTTTCTGTGTTTGTATACAGGTAGAGGCCTTGCGACGAGCTGATCACCCGCCCAAGGGGTCCTACCGAATGTGTAAGATCTAGAAAAACCGAAGTGAAGGGAGAAGTTCATGGAGGTAGGCCTAGGCCCACTGGGGCTGTAGTGCCAAGGAAAAAAAATCTTGTATGAGGAAGTTTCGTGGAATATATCGTGAGTTTGTGCAACCACTACTATAGCTACTGGTGTTCGATATTCGGGGCGGACGCCCCTGACTACTTTTCAAAATTTCCATGTCTTTATAAGCAAGAACATTGGAGTTACATGATCAGGGTCCTGAGTGTAAATGACAAGGTAATATTAAGATGGATCTTAAAGTAGAGGATGTGGAGATTTGGACTGGATTTATCTTTCTCAGGATATGGACCAGTTAGGGGCTCTTATAAACATGGTATTGAACCTTCGTTTCCACATAGAAAACAACGTTTCACACTGGCGAAATCTAACCAAGTAACATGCAATGAACGATGCTTTGTAAAATGGTAACACACTAGATCATGGAGATTAGTTCTTACTCTTCACGAGCGCGCTGTCGTCGCGCTGTTCTTGCTCATGCGTCAATTTACACAAGATGGCTCCCAAAAGAAAATTGTAGAACAACGCATAATAAAAGTTTTGTTCTTTACTGAAACAAGAAGTGTTGTGGTCACACAGAGGCGGGTTCGTGCCCATTTTCAATATTTGTATTTCGAAGTTAACCTAACGGCACACCTTTCGACCAGTAAAACTGAGTTCTGTTAATGGATTTAAGGAGTACATTTCTTTCATGGGAAAGCTTATGAGCGATTAACCGATTTACAAATCCGTGACCATAATTAATATTCGTTGTGTGAAGAGCCAGTTTTCTAAATTGCCTGTACGAATTACGCCGCTTGAGATTAGATAATGTCGAGTTGGATCATTAAAGGGCTCTTATTAACCACTTTGTTGCATAAAGAGCGGAGAAATTCTAGGCCANTAGATAAAATTACTGGGGATCATCAGTGTGGGTTTGCCTGTGGTTCTGTATGGGTGTGAAACTTGGTCTCTGACATTACAGGAAGAGCATAGACTGAGGGTATTTGAGAACAGGGTGTGGAGGAGAATATGTGGACTGAAGAGAGATGACGTGACAGGAGGTTGGAAAAAAATTGCATAATGAGGAACTTCATAACTTTTACTCTTCTCCAAGTATAATTAGAATGATCAAGTCAAGGAGGATGAGGTGGACCGGGCATGTAGCACGAATGGGGGAGACGAGGAATGCGCATAGGATATTGGTGGGAAAGCCAGAATGAAAGAGACCACAGGGACGACCAAGGCGTAGGTGAGTGAACAATATTAAAATGGATCTTAGAGAGATAGGATGGGATGGCATGGATTGGATTGATGTGGCTCAGGATAGGGACCAGTGGAGGGCTCTTGTGAACACGGTAATGAACCTTCGGGTTCCATAAAAAGCTGGGAAATTATTGAGTAGCTGCAGAATTGGCGGCTCCTCCAGAAGGGCTCAGCTCCATTAGTAATTAAGTAAGTAATAGATATAGGTTAGACAATTTGTCTAATATGCGTAGGAAATTCATGTGAACAGCAGGTTTCAGTTTGGTCACTTAGCTGCTTCTTCCGTTGAACATAAGGCTAAACGCAACGTGTCAATGAGAACTGAGATAGATGATTGGTGTACAGAATTAAGGAGTGCATGAATAAAATATTCTACTTAATTCCTTTCGCTGCACTTCATTTTTCTTTTAATCAGAAAACAGAAAGTTATCATTTTGTTAGGATTTGTGTTCTTACTTTAGCAAGATCCTGTCTTATGGCTTGGGTTAGAGCCAGTATTGATAGTTAATTAGAATCGAGGCTAATCGATTCAGGATGACCATCGCTAAATCATTTATAGTTTCATACGAATCGTGTATTGTCAACAATAAGAAATGAGAGAAGTTTTGTTTATACTGTTGAACAGTCTGTTGTTGATTAAATCTTTTAAAACAGGCTGTCAACTGTCAACTGTCAAGTGACATCACGTATAAACAGGATGAGGGTTAGTTGAAACAAGGAGTGGCGGCCTGAAGTGCTCAAGGACCGAGGTTTCTGACGTTTTGAGAGCATTGCGCTTTCTTGACGGGTCATATCAGTGGCGTGCAAGTGACGTAATGAAGGTGCCCATTGCGATACTTAAGACAAATGAATGATTAAAGGGGTACTATAGTGCGTTTAAAACATTCTTTTACAATATCGAAATGTCATTTATAATTAGTGTCGATCACAGTGGCCACGCGGTATAGGGCCTGAACCGTCATCGAACGCTGGGATCGTGGGTTCGAATCCCACTAGAGTCATGGATGTCTGTGTGTGTTTATTCTGTGTTTGTGTTGTCCTGAGTATATGTAGCCGCCTTGCGATGGGCTAATCCCCCGTCCAAGGAGTCCTACCTTTTGTGTACAAAAGGTTACAGAACTGAAGAAGGGACTAGGGTCAAACAAAGAGCTGTGTTGCCGTTTGATGAATGAATGAATGAATGAATTTATAATTAGTACATAAAGTGTTAAATGCTTCTTATCGCTACAAATTTCTTATATATTTAGTTGGCGGTATTCCATTAATATGAGAAACTTTAGAACTAATTAATGTTTCTGCGTGAAATTATGTCAATAATATTTTTATTTTTTCTGTTCTTGTCTTCACAAGCATAACATCTTCTTTCGCCTTCAGCTGGATGTTGAATGACGCTTTCGATATCAAGTTCGTATAATGTCGGGCGTTCTTTCGTCTCATGTTCTTCTGCCGTCCATGGATTAGGCCCAAGTTTGTTCCCACTTCATAGCTATCTTACGAATTGTCTATCTCTGTATCCCTGTGGTTCATAATGAGGTGTAACTTTGGAATTTCTTTTTACTGTTCAACTGGTTTAATTTTTTTACAGTAATTTATTCTTCCATTAATTAAATACATTTCACTTCCTTCGATAGATCTTATCTTTTAATATTATTTAATCTGGTACTTCCCTTAATGTATATTTAAATGATTGAATAAAAAATTCTATACTGAGGCCACTGTAAAAGTCCTATTGATGGTGGGGATAACGGCGCTAAAGGTTTCCCTCTCTCTGCCTGCTGTCTTACTCCCTTCCATCCCCTCCTGGCCTGTGTGGACCAGCCCCAAGCGCTTGTCGCTATCGAAGTTTATCACGTGATTATCACTGTCGGCTTACGTGTGGACAGAATGGTTACACAACTGAGGAGAGTATAAGGAAGCACGCTGGAGAGGGAAGCTTAACGAATCGATGGAGGTGTGGAAGTAGTCGATCCTTGGGACTTATTTCCGTCGCCTCATATAGCGTCTCTGTGCCTCCTTGAATAAAGGAATCGTGTTTACGCATTTTTCTACAATGATCAGTATTTCTGTATTGTTGCAGGTGATTGAAGGAAATTCGAACACGTATCTGGGATCGAAGCGGGAACTTGATCCTCCAGTATGGGCAAGCAGGATCCGCTTTCTACCTTATAGTTATCACCGACGCACCGTCTGCATGAGAGTGGAGCTGTATGGTTGCTACTGGAATGGTAAGTTGCTGCAGACTGAAGTGTGCCACTGTCCGCTGTACTGACACACTTCGTCCGGTTAGCATCTGAAAATGTTACTGTGCGAGTTGAATCAGTCGGTAGTGACCGGTTCAAATCTCAATCAGGGCTTTCCTCCTAGATGACTTACGGTAAATATACCACGAACACTTCATTCTTAATCCTTTCAAATTCAATACGTGATCGTCCTCTCGCTGCGACGCTGAGTTACATCTGCTGTTAGTATAGCTTCATTACTTAATATAATCTGCTGTCCATCCTTAAATGGGGGTATATACTGAAATTTGAGGACATCGGAGAATAATATTAAAGTGGATCTTTAATATACAATGCTAAGATTATCAACTGGATTTATATACGTAGTACAGGCTGTTGTGAACACAGTAATGAACCTGCGGGTTCCATAAAAGGTGAGGTAATTATGCATAACGGGTTTGTTCCAGGAAACGAGATCCCAACTGGCAGTTCACTTAAATGTAGCAAGATCTGAAATACGATGTGTAACTTTTTGAAATCCCATTCTTGACAACTTTTCTAGTAAAATGAAAAGTGGTTATAATAAAACACTTAATATAATTTCATGACGTTGTGGAGGTGTTTCAGACGCAGCTCCTTCTGTAGCGTGTGAAAGGTTTAGTGAGAAAAAAAAAGTTCGAACCTTCCAAGAAGTTGACAGTTTTATGCTGCGGCGGACGATCATTGCCCAGTAGAATTTTCTCACGTTCATTGAAGCAATCTGCCATGAATACAAGCCCAAATTTTTCTTTTATTTAGCAGAAGACGTCAAAGAAACGCTTTGGTGTCGCCTTCAGCATCTGCATTGTGCTTGGAATGTAAGTTAGTTAGATACTGATCTCTGTGGTTAGCAAGCTAAATACAAAGAGAATTTACGTGTTGCATAATTCACCTCGTGAATCATAATTTTAATCTCTTGTAATTCCGCGTGCTTACAGAAGTCGGAGCGCGGGGGTCATAACCCGTGTAATACGAATATAAAAGAAAATCCTACAACAACTTAATTCTCTTTAAATGCGCTAACAAATCCACAGACGTGATGCATGGTACCACTTTTCTACATTAGTAATTGTGCATAAGATGGAGGTTGAAATGTAGATGGAGACATCAGCCTCCTTCTAAACGTAACTACCTACCAAACCACAGGAAATCATAACCCCGAAGGCCACCGTAACAATTTAGACCATTGCAAAACAGCCGCATGAAGGATTTTTTCTGTCTTGCAGATGGAATTGTGAGCTACTCGATGCCACAAGGCGATCTCAGGGGGTCGGGTTGGGAGTTCTTCGACTCAACTTACGACGGCCATTGGGACGGAGAGCTACGGCGAGGGCTGGGCCAACTGACGGATGGCAAGGTGGGCCCCGACAACTTCAAGATGGGCTACTATGACTACGAGCGCGGTACGTCCCATAAACATAGCTAAATCACTGATTATGTGCCATAATTCGCAGATTGCTTTATTAAAGGAATTTCCGTCGACCTCCTGTCTTTTTTTTCAGACAATTCTTTAATATTAAACCCTTTGCAGCGGTCTGCTTTTTCGCTTTTCGCTTTTCACTTAGTGGAGGTGGAGTTCAACTAGGTCCACTCGGCACGGCGGCCACTGATTGGACTATTGTAGCCTGCCCCGGGTGATTATGATGATGGAGCATTTGGTGGAATGAAGATTGGCAGGGGAAACCGAAGTACTCGGATAAAACCCGCCCCAGCGCCACTTTGTCCACCACAAATTCCACTTGACGAGACTCGGGATCGACCCCGGGCCGCCACGGTGGGAAGCCAGCAACTAACCGCTTGAGCTATGGTGCGGCCAGGGGTCTGCTTACATTCCAAGTGACAATTAACCAGCATCAAATAATATTACTGTAATATCTACATCTGTAAATCCTGGTAAAGCGCCCCTGTAGTCTAGAGGTCGGAGTTCCTGGCTACAGATCCAGAGATCCCGGGTTCGATTCCCAGCGCTCCCAGTTTTTCTGAGAAGCAGTGGGTCTGGAACGCGGTCCACTCAGCCTCGTGAGGATAACTGAGGAGCTAGTTGAAGGAAATAGCGGCCCCAGTCTAGAAAACCGAGATTAACGACCTTGGGGATCCGTTGCGGTGACCACGCGACATCCTCTATCCGCAAAAGTTGGTACTGACTTAGCCGACAAACGGCGGTAGCTTGGTCGATATAGTTCGCTTGCGGACTACAGGCCACGGATTTTCAGTTTTGGTATATTTAAGATAACCTCCCAGACTTGCGGAATTTTCTTTTATTGTAACGCCCTCTGTCATCCACTTGATTCATGTTCATATTACAAGAGAGAGGTAATAGTCACGAGCATATACGACGCAACTCTTTTCTTTCATTCAAAATTTACTTCTATACTTCTGTCCTTCCATTCATCCCTCTGTCGCTTTCGCTTTAAAAATTCAGATTGTAAGGCGGTTTTGTTTGCAGTAGGACCCTTTGACTCTCTGAGATATGTCCTAGCATGAAACCACATCAATAATTCCTGTAGACAACGAATTAAATTGTTAGTACTTCACGCTGAACCTACGCATTACTTGTTAAACATGTCATTGGTTAAGTAAAGCTTCATCTTTGTTTGACATTTTTACCACAATCATTGATATATTCCTCCTGATGATTCCATTAGCCGTGCCACATTTGCATTCTGTTCTCTTTGTCACTTGAAGTCCTGACCTTATGAAATTAAACCTCCTTTATTTCAGGGCAAGGGTGGGTTGGCTGGAGAAACGATACTAGAAATGGACAACCTATCGAGATTAAATTCGAGTTTGATAAAGTTCGAGAGTTTACGTCAGTCCACATCTTCTGCAACAACCAATTCACCAGAGATGTACAGGTGAGTACTTACTGGTGTTGGTCGCATTGCTAAACCTTCTGATGAATGTTGATGTTCCACTGATACTGTCTGTGTTTGCATTCTACCTGCGTCACTTCCGTGAGCATGAAACCTCTGCTTTAGAGGGTGAAGGGTTACGCTCAGCAGTGGCCAGAGGAGTGACAGTGGTCCAGTTTCTTCGGTCATCATAGTTTGGCAGTCTATGACATTGATGGTTCAGTCAGTGTAATGACATCCTACAAGCTCTAGCTCAGTTCCCAGCGGGGGCAAGAATTTTTCTCATAACCACAATGTACAGACCAATGGAGGGCTCCACTCAACGCCGTGTCCAATGACTATGGGGGGAAATTTCCTGGGAATAACGTGACTAATTAATTAATTCTTTTTTAATTCAGTTAGTGGGGGGTGGAGTCCAACTGAGTCCACTCGGCACGGAGGCTACCGATTGGCCTATTGTAGCCTGCTTCGGGTGATTATGATGATGATAGAGAATTTGGTGGAATGAAGAGTGGCCGGGGAAACCGAAATACTCGGAGAAAACCCGCCCCAGCGCCGCTTTGTCCACCACAAATCCCACTTTACCAGACCCGGGATCGAACCCGGGCCGCCGCGGTGGGAAGCCAGCGACTAACCGCTTGATCTATGGCGCGGCCTAATGTCTAACGCAACTAAGTAATCAGTCTGACCACTCCCATTCATATAGTTTTGAAGTTAAGAATACATGGAGCTTTAACCTCCATCCCGCATACCCTTTGTGTTTAAGCACATGAATAGCTTCTGTTATCATTTGATCGATCAATATATGAACTAGCATTGTAATTAATAAAGCAAGAGTGTGCAGCGAGAAGTAGAAAATAAGGGGTTAACAACAGTTCATTGGCCTCAATGTGAAATATGATTAGACACACTTGAATTTCCCCTCGTTTGCCGTCTTTGGAGTTTTGAAAAGAATAATCAATGTAACTGTACACTATGACAGATTTAAAGTACTCATATCCTGCGATTACTCTTCCATGATTAAAAATATAGTTGGTTCAGCATTAAATGCCCCAGTGAGCAATTTCATTGCAAATGAAGGGGCATCCTGCAGCATAGAATGTTCATTCAGTTTCTGTATGTTGCACATGAACTCATTTCGTTTCTAATATGAGAGGGGCTTAGTACAACAGTCACCGTGGGACAGATAAAACACGCTCCCCTGTTGGACAATAGTTGTTCAGTCCCCCCCCCCCCCCACTCCTTGTCTTCAATAAAATTGGAGATGAGTGTTTGAGGGGTGAGCAATTAATTTTTCTCTAAGAGTTACTCACTCTCAATGGAGGGAACCACAGGTGCAGACCACCTGATGTCCCCTAGTCTATGAAATGAATCACGCTTCTGAATTAATGTTAGTTTAAATCATAATTCAATTTATTCATATTCAGAATTCAGTTACATCTTATAAACTTATAATGACATAAGACTCATAAGCATTTCATGCAACACACAACAAGAATTTCAAGAATTTACATTATACTCGATATTTCTGTACTGAAGACACCTGGTTTGAATCTCGGTTATTATGGGCTATGTCAACAGAAATGTTCTTGATTTCCCTCATTTCATCCAGTAGCTTACTGCCTCCTTCCTAAGCAATATTTCTTCTTGTGTCATTTGATGCCGTAACATCTGCATTAACACAAAGTAACTCATGATTGCCTGTTTGTCCAGTTACTATGAAACTGATTTGATTCATTTTAATGATCTAAAGCTCCTTTTGTTCGAACGTTTATGGCACCTCTTAATGAACCAATGATCAATTGTGTGTCTGTATGTAAACAACTCCATTT
>NW_019745089.1:53923-58942 GCF_002891405.2 Cryptotermes secundus
TAGTTTGTATTTTTAGTTGTTATGAAGAATAAAAACAAAAATTTGCCATAACCTGGATTTGTTGTTACTGATATGGGCTTCCGCATATTGACTTTCGTCCAGCCCTGATGATGTGGTGCAAAGTGAAGAACAGTATGTGATTGCACCATGCTATATATGGCACTGCAAACTGCAGGGAGCACGGTACCAGTTTCTTGAAAGGTATACAGAAGGGGAGGGGGAGGAAAAAGGAGCTCTGGTATGGGTTTGAGAACTTCAGCTAATTACGAAACGTGGTTTGTCAGCAAGATCAGCGGCAAATAATAGAGCTGCCAATTTGAAGAAGGGATTCCACCCTTCCTCTTGTCTACCAGAGTTTTTATATGGAGACTTAATACTAGCACTATCAGAAGAAATGGGTGAATTTCATGAGTCAGAGACATACAAATTCATTGAATGAGAATATGAGAATGAAAGCGTGTATATAGTAATTTGTAATCAAGAACCAGAGTTTTAGTATACTTTTAATTTTGAGGAAAGCAAATAAATTTGTGAGACTGTATGTCACCCCTCTCAGTCTTAGAAGCTTTGGCTCATTTAATGAAATGTGGTTTAAGCGTTATGCCATTGAAGGTAATCATAACATTGTCCTTTTTAGGCTACTTCCATCCCTTAAGAAGAAATAGGCGTACGAGTTCATTATGCTCTTTGGGTCTATAACTGTGTCACCCTGTTTCTACTTTGGAACATATTATCTGGTTTTCAAAAAATTCGACGTGAATGTTATGCCAATAGAGGCCACTCCTATGTCATATTTTATGTTGTCCTGCAAGCGGTAATAGGAGTATGGCGGACTGACAAACTCCTGAAGCAGGGCCGACGCTAGCGCTACCAATATGGCGTCCACAAATTCTGTATTCCGATAGATCTTAGAAAAATATACAACTTTTTTTAACGTAATATTTTTGTAGATTGGAAACCAATAGCATTTTGGCTATCTGGAATTACTCGTATATAGATTTTGTTTTTGTGGCAATAAGTAATGAACAGTTGGAGTTGAATGTGTTACATTTCGTTAGAAGATGGACTGTAAACATACGTACAATATATATGTGTTATTGGTTGTTAAGTCATCAGTGGCAAACTTGGCGATGATGTGTAATCCTTTGTTTACAACCAACAGGTTTCATGTAGATAAAATCTGTACTTACTTAATTATGGAGCTGAGCCCTTCTTGAGGAGCTGCCAAATCTGCAGCTACTAAAGCATTTTATGGAACCCAAATGTTCATTCACGTGTTGATAAGAGCCCTCCACCTCAACTGGTCCATATCCTGAGCCAGATCAATCCAATCCACACCATCCCATCCCATCCTATCTCTCCATATTAATATTGTCCACCCACCTACATATTGGACTTCCCAGTGGTCTCTTTCCTTCTGGCTTTCCCACCAATATCCTATATGCATTCCTGTTCTCCCCCATTCGTGCTTCATGCGCTGCCCATCTCATCCTCCTTGACTTGATTATTCTCATTAAATCTGTACCACTACATAAGTAATAAATTACAAAATAATAATTTATTATCTGTAACATATTTACTATTGTAAGCAAAAGATATTTTGGATAATTGATATTTCAGTCTTCCGACATCTGTTCAGAGGTCCAGCCTGCTGGCCAGTGAACAAAAGAGAAGTTTGTTGTTACTTTATACATTTGAATTATCTAAATAAGTTAACAGCACAAGATGTGTGGAACTAGAAGTCAGTCCAGTAGGAAATCAAGCTTATGAATTTTACCTAGAATTAATTACGAGGTAAGATGGATTAAGTCTAGCTCTGACAAGGGGCCCATCTTGGTAGGACATTTTATTTTATCCTGTCACTTGAAGAAGGAAAGAGAATATGTTTGTGAAATGTTGTGGTTTCATTCAAAATATATCAACATAATCTACAAGGATTACCCTTAGTAAAATGTTCAAGGTTAATATCACAATTAATTTTTCTGTCAGTTATATTTCTAAAATTATTTTGCACTCCGGATCTTAGTTCGCGCTCAGATGTATCGCTATATGTTCGCTCAGTGATCCAGGTAAGCGACCTCCGTCACATGCAATGCAGAGCTGTGAGGATGAATGACAAGCGTCACTAAGTACTACAGAGCAGTACAGGCGCTTACCAACAGATGGATCTGGGGGGGGGAGGGTTCTCTTTACATGGAAATTAGCAAGCATCTCAACACATGAACTTATTGATGTTCAGGAAGTGGGAGGAACCTCAGAAGAATGGAGTTATGTTATTCCTCTGCCTTTGTATCAGGTAACTTCCTCTGTTTCTGCAATATTCAGGCTTCATATTTTCTTTATGTCTCACCCTTTCATCGGTAGAGCCGGATAGCGCAGTTGGTATAGCTACTGGCTGCAGGCTGGAAGACCGAGGGGTCGGAGTTTGAGTCCCGGTAGGATCAAAAATGTTTACTTCTCCATGTAGTCCAGACCGATTCTGGGACCCACCCAACATCCTATCCAATGGGTACAGAGGACTCCCTCTAAGGGGATAAAGCGGCCGGGGCATGAAGGTGACCACTCACCTCCAACTAGTGACGAGATCAAGAAAACAAGGATCTATACATCCGCTCCCCCATACACCTTCATGGTGTAGTGCTTAATTACTTAAGCACAGAGATAACTTTTACCTTTTTTTTTCATTGGCGCTACAGCCCTCATTTGATCCTAGGCCTACCTCCATGAAACTCTCCGTTTCACTTCGGTTTACTAGATCTTAGACATACGGTAGGACTCCTTGGGCGGGTGATTAGCTCGTCGCAAGGCCTCTACATGTACACAAATACAGAAAAACGCACACAAACATCCATTCCCTGAGTGGAATTCGAACTCACGATCCCGGCTTCCGAGCGAGCGAAGACAGTGCATGCCTTAGACCGCTCCGCTGCCGTGACCGGCCTTTTATCTTTTTACCTTTGCCAATTTTTTTCAGTTTATTGCATTGATGAGAGCGAAGAATAATGACCTTGGCCATGTTGTTTAAGAACTGTGTTGAGGCCTTGGAAGAAAGCTCCTCAGAAGATGTTTTCATGAGTTCATCACTGAACCCCAACCTGCATCAGATGTATACAACGTACGTCTGCTTTTTAACCAAAGTCTTCGTAGCCTCATGTATGACCCATGTGTACATTTCCGGTTCTTAAAATGTAACTGTGCCGGTCATGGTAGCCGATCGGTCTAAGGCATGTACTGTCTTCGCTCGCTTAGAAACCGGGATCGTGGGTTCGAATCCCACTCAGGGCATGGATGTTTAGTTTGTAGGTGTGCGTTTTTCTGTGTTTGTGTACAGGTAGAGGCCTTGAGACGAGCTGATCACCCGCCCAAGGAGACCTACCGATTGTGTAAGCTCTAGAAACACCGAAGTGAAGGGAGAAGTTCATGGAGGTAGGCCTAGGCCCACTGGGGCTGTAGTGCCAAGGAAAACAAAACGCAATAAGGCAATTATCAGGAAGTGTTGAATGGCTGGCTAGTGCAAGATGTGCTACATCATTGTTCACATACCCAAGACAGTGGACAATGATTAAACCGTTAATACCGTGAGCTAATCGTTGGATAGATACACTGCATCTGTGACTTCCAAAGCTCTCTGTCGGCTAGTTGCAGAGATCTTAGGTATTTAAAAGAGACAAAACCGTCCTCACTCCGTCAAGATGTATGGAGGAATGGAATCATAGCTCAACATTATTGATCTCGGCATAGGGTGGAGGTGAGTGGCTAGTTTCACGCCCTGGGCACTTTACTCAGAGCTGGATTTACAGTTGTAGAGGCCCCACGGCATTCAAAATCTGGAGGAACCCATAAGTAACAAGAACTTTATGTTAGGTTCTTATTTCTTATGGGGCACGCGGTAGCGTAGTGGTTGAGGGGCTATGCTACAAGCCGGAAGGCCGCGGGTTCAAGTCCCGATGAGGTAATTGGATTTTTTTCAGTTGACTAATCCTTCCAGCCGCACTAGGCCCTGGGGTTTACTCATCCTCTAACAGAAATGAGTACCAGGAATTAATTAAATAATTTTCCTGGGTGGTAAAGCGCGGCCGGCGCATAAGGCTGACAACTTTACCGTCATCTTTGAGCCGATTGTCTAGATAATGTGGGACCCTCAACGTCTCCACGGCCTGTTACAGGGATAGCTTTACTTTTACTTTTACTTATTTCTTATAGTAACAAATAATGCAAACCAAATTTTCGTAATTTTGAAGAAGCAAATACCTCGGTAAACTCTGTGGATTGATTCTATTTCTGTTCTATGGGAGCCAAGGGAGCTCCAATTTTAATCTGTCCCCGGCCTTACTGCCAGAGAAAGAACTCTCTGAACAGAGTGGAGAATGAAAAGAACCTTTTGCCACTACTCGGAACAGAAACTCGATTTGTAGGTCGTCTAGCTTGTAGCTGTACCTCAGGCATTATATATGTAGTAGCAGTCCTGTTGTTGTGGAGACAGGGATATTTTAATTGTATTCATCTCGCATTGAAGCCACCGTCACGGTCTACTTGATATTTATTATTCATTCTCTGGAATGAGGTATGTGCCGGGCCCCAGCATTACTTCATCCTCCGTTTCTGTATGTCACCTGCGTTGTTTCTCACGGCAGGATTTGTGAAATGTGTCTCACTTACGGAAACAACTAGTGACATCTTTGTTTGCGAGGCGTGATTACGTAAAGTTGTGTCACGTCAAACTAGGTAGCGATGGTGTATTAGGCTTCAGATTTTAGTTTTCATCCGATGATATGAGATGATCATGCTGTATTAGCGGGAAAGTAAGGAGAGTTCTTTTTTTTTTTAATATGTACTGCTTCTCAGAAAAGAGGAGCTTAATCCTCAGGTCCTTAAGAATAAATATAAAGAGAAGTAGGTAGTCTTCTGGGATGTGGCACCGTGTAGATATTGCGCTAACCGACGTTTTGGAGGAACGTATCGCCTCCATCTTCAGGGTAGAATAAAAGAAAAGAAAATCCGCGAAAGGGGAACCAGCGT